>NC_047676.1:36789697-37029738 GCF_011762505.2 Arvicanthis niloticus | reverse complement strand
AATGACCCTAAAACTTTGACCAGAGAACTCCTAAACCTGATAAACAAATTAAACAAAGTGGCTGGATATAAAATTAACTCAAACAAATCAGTAGCCTTCCTCTACTCAAAGGAATAAACAGGCTAAGAAAAGAAATTAGAGTAATGACACCCTTCACAATAGTCACAAATAATATAAAATATCTTGCTGTGACTCTAACAAAGCAAGTTGAAAGATTTGTATGACAAGAGCATCAAATCTTTGAAGAAAGAAATCAAAGGAGATTTCAGAAGATGGAAAGATCTCCCATGCTCATGGATTGGCAGGATTAATATAGTAAAAATGGCCATCTTGCCAAAAGTAATCTACAGATTCAATACAATCCCAATCAAAATTCAAACTCAATTTTCATAGAATTAGAAAGAGCAATTCTCAAATTTATTAGGAATAACAAAAAAACCTAGGATTGCAAAAAACTATTCTCAACAATAAAAAAAATCCCCAGGGAATCACGATCCCTGACCTAAAGCTGTATTACAGAGCAAAACAGCATGGTATTTGTACAGAGACAGTCAGGTAGAATGATGGAATAGAATTGAAGACCCAGAAATGAGCCCACACACCTATGGTCACTTAATGTTTGACAAAGGAGCTAAAACCATCCAATGGAAAAAAAAGACAGCATTTTCAACAAATGGTGCTGGTTCAACTGTCAGTCAGCATGTAGAAGAATGCAAACTGACCCATTCTTATCTCCTTGTGAAATTAACAGAAGAGAAAGTGGGAAAGAACCTCAAATACATGGGCACAGGGGAAAAGTTCCTGAACAGAACACCAACAGCTTATGATCTGAGATCAAGAATTGACAAAGGAGACCTCATAAAATTGCAAAGTCTTCTGTAAGTCAAAGGACACTGTCAAGAGGGCAAAATGGCAACCAACAGATTGGGAAAAGATCTTTACCAATTCTACATCTGATAGAGGGCTAATATCCAATATATACAAAGAATTCAAAAGGTTAGACTCCAGAGGATTAAATAACCCTATTAAAAAATAGGATACAGAGCTAAACAAAAAATTCTCAAGTGAGGAATACTGAGTGGCTGAGAAGTACCTAAAGAAATGTTCAATATCCTTAGTCATCAGAGAAATACAAATCAAAACAACCATGAGATTCTACCTTACACCAGTCAGAATGGCTAAGATTAAAAACTCAGGGTGACAGCAGATGCTGGCGAGGGATGTGGAGAAAGAGGAACACTCCTCCATTGTTGGTGGGATTGCAAGCTGGTACAACCACTCTGGAAATCAGTCTGTCAGTTCCTCAGAAAATTGGACATAGTATTACCCGAGGACCCAGCTAAACCACTCCTGGCATATACCCAAAAGATTCTCTAACATACAAGGACATATGCTCCACTATGTTCATAGCAGCCTTATTTATAATAGCCAGAAGCTGGAAAGAACCCAGATGTCCTTCAGCAGAGGAATGGATACAGAAAATGTGCTACATTTACACAATGGAGTATTACTCCAGCTATTAAAAACAATGACTTCATGGAATTCTTAGGCAAATGGATGAAACTAAAAAAAATGTTATCCTGAGTGAGGTATCCGAATCACAAAAGAACACACATGACATGCACTAACTGATAAGTGGATATTAGCTCCAAAGCTCAGAATACCCAAGATACAATTCACAGTCCACATGAAGTTCAACACTTTCATATATACACTGTATTTACCAAGATATTCACAGTACAAACATACTTTTACTAAACAACCTATAAACACTGAACAATATATTCCTGGCCTATTCTGATCGATTTAGTGTCATTATATACAGCAGGATTAAAATTTTAGGATTGTGAAAATATTTAAAAAGTATATAGTTATTTAGGAGAAGTTAGGATAGAGTAAAAATGATGTACTTGTTTATTGAGTGAACATTTGTGGCATATGTAGTATTTATGTGCCTTAAACACATTCCCAGCGAAACATTTTCACAGTCCCGTAAGATATGAGGCATGTCTCCAGTTTTACAAGACAAACAATCAAACTGCTCAGTTGTAAACTGAAGAAATAAAAATCAAATCGGCAGTGATTTTTAAATGGACTATTCGTTACCAGGCACTCCATGTAATACCTCAAGGAGAGGAAGAGTTTCCATGTCGAACACTCTAAAAGCCCAATTGTACAGAATGCAGCACACAACCAACATCTTAAGGTCGCCAGCACTCCCATGCTTTGGTTGACATTTACGAAATTCTACTAAATTTGGCTTAGCAGAAGTAAGCACAGCACAAGGGAGCAGTTGTTTAGGCGTGTTTGGGGAAGGAGGAGAGAAAGCAAGAATGTGCCGTGGGAGGGCAGACAAAGAGCAGTGTTCTTAGTGTGCAGCAGTGGCAGAGAGAGACTCTGGGCTCCAGGAAAAAAGCGTGGGGGAAAGGAGAGTGATAAACACGGCCAGCCACCATGATAACACAAGGAGAAGCTGAGGTATCGGCACCACATTTCTCATGCTCATATCTTTGCAAATTCATATCTCATTAATGTGTTTACTTTCATTCCAAGGATTCAACATACATATCTCCTGTCTAAAACGGAAGGGACAGAAGAACAGAAATGTCCACAGCATTTTTCCCCTATGAAGAAGTGATAAATCTAACCGTAATGACTTTGAGGCTGGGATAATGCCATTGAAATCTTCAGTGAGGAGGGTTACTTCTCCCTGGTGTCTATGAGAGCTCACCCAATAGACCACTTTCTTACTTATTTTTGCATAGTAGGTATAGTCTTATTTTCCTTAATTATAAACCAACGCCTTGACTAATGGAGTTTGGCACATGAAAATTCTTAAATACCAGTCTGCCTATATTATGAACTTGAATTAATATGAATGAGTTTCTATGTATAGCTAAGAGCTAGTTATCACATACCAAATTCTCCCTTGCAGAAAAAGCTTTTACATACTTGTTCTTAGGGTCAGATGTGGTGGCACACCTTTATTCCCAGGGCTTGCCAGGCAGAGGTAGAACCATGACTATCTATATGAATTCCAAGCCAGCCAGGCAGGGCAGCCCAGTGACACCTTAATTTCAAAAAATTAATAATTACTTACTTAAGTAATTAATCAAATAAATGCAGAGTGCATATAATGCATGTAATGCATTCTATGTCCTGCACAGAATTGCTACTTGCTGGCATGTGATGCCTGAAAAGACTATACTATTGCTTTCTTATCTGCTACGTTTCCAGATTGTGACATGTTACTCCACGTTTGAAATATTAAATACACTGAGAATTCTTGCCAATTTTAAAGGAACCATTTCCTTAAGAAATGGCAGAGACATCAGACAACCTGGCAACTACAGATTTCCCCCGAGGAAGTAGTTTTATAAATACAAAATTATGATTTTAAGCAGCCTCCTTCCCATGTGATTGTTAGAGTAACCTCAAGGTTCCTAAAACAGTTTCCAAAGAAATGTTATGTAAGAGAAAAAAAGCAGTCCTGTGAAGTAGGAGAAGTTTAGTGGTGGAAAGCAGAGGGAGTTAATATAAAGTAACCTGACATTTTATTTATTTTTAGTTTTTAATATATTATTATTATTTATTAAATCTGTTTTTACAGTCCAGTAATTATGTCCCTCCCATTCTCCTCTCTCCTATTCCTCCCCCTCCACCCCCATATTCAAGAGGATGTCCTCACTCCTCCCCACCAGATCTCCTTACTCCCTGAGGCCTCATGTTTTTTTTTTTTTTTTTTTTGAGATTATAATATATTACATAGTTTTTTCTGTTTTTTCTTCTGTTTCTTCCTTTAAAGCCTAACCATAAACACCTCCTTATGCTCCTTTAAATTCATGGCTTCCTTTTCATTGTTATTTTATACATGCATATATATGTGCATGTGTATAAACATCTTGATTTTTTAAAAAATTGAAATTGACATTTCAGATGCCCCAAACAAGCTTCATGAAGATGTTTTTTTTCTCCATATGTATACTATACCTATATTCATAATAGATTTGTTGGAGATAGGGAAGGGAGAAGAGTGTAGATGAAACAGGCTTCTATCATGACAAACAGCTATTACCCTGTTTATGTAAACTCATAGCCCCTTTCCTAGAGAGCAGTTTAAAAAGCAATATTTGAGGCCTCATATAGACTCAGTAGAACATAATGTGAACATGATCATTAGCACTGTCCAAAGGCATGGATGGAAGGATGATGATGATGATGATGATGATGATGATGATGATGATGATGATTTATTGTAAGGGTTTGGCATTCCTTGCCTAGGTCACTGCTATATCTAACAGATGTTGACATTGTCATGAATCAGTCAGTATTTGCCATCCACAGCTTTCTATTTTATCTAAACATAAGGTAAGAAAAAATAGCATTTTGAGGAGTTTCTTAATACATCCCTAGTTTTAATTCTCGTATTGTCCAAAACTGGTATTTTAATGTCAAAGTAAAAGAGTAAACTAAAAGACCCAAAGAGGGACTGGATGAGATAAGTCTCCTTCTTCTCCTGATTTTTCTCTCTATCTGCTTCCACATACCTCCTCTGACTCTCTTTGGTTTTAAATTAATATTATTTTAAAGTTATCTTTCCAGCAGATACATTTGCATTGCTTTGGGCAGAATACCAGTTCCAAATCCATCAGCAAATACTGGGCAGGATTTACAAGTACCCCTCACAAGCTCACTTTGGGTGACTGGCAGCCACTAGGGCTTGGAAGTCTTCCCTCCTTTTTTTTGCTAGATGAATGTCACCACTTGAAAAGACAAATACCCATAATTCCTGTTGAGTTAGGACACAAGTCTTCATCTAGCACCCTATGATTTCATGAAAGTATAAATCAGACTCTTAATACGTCTGACTCAGCTGTTTCTGCTTTTGTGCTGAATCTAATTAAAAGCATGCGACGAATGCTTGACACATGTTTAGCCTCATTGAAGAGGAAAATAAGTAAGTTTTTGTAAGAGGATTGGGACATATGGCAATTGGCAAGATAGTAGTTCACTTTATCCAAAAGCAAACTTGATTATTTGACATCTAAAAAATTGATTTAATTGACAGCAACATCAAATACATTAAATAAACTAAGCATTGGATTTAAAGCTCAGATTAGTAGTATGATATATGAGGCTCCTTTAGAACAAATCATGGACACATATGTTACTCTGTGTTAAGATAATTTATTAATATTTTTAGTTCACAGTGCATGTGAAGACTCTCAATACCTCCGTATGATGATTATTTCAGAACACAGGGAAGTGTGTGATAAATGTGACACAGAATGTAACAAATTACTTAGTTTTAGTTAACTGCAAAAAAAAAAAATAAAACATAGAAAGACAATGTTAACTAGGCTACTTGTTGCAAGCTGTATGCTGGAGGCTATCCTGATTTACTCCAGCTGGGAGAACACAACTGGAATGTCAGCTAAGTGTGCATGAGCACACCTGGCTAAGTTTACCACCGTCTCCTGCTGCTCTCTGAGGCAGTCTTCTGCTGCACCCCAGGGAGCAGACAGTGAAATCAGGAGACTGGATCTCAGAAACAGGAGCCTCGAGTTATTTGGATTTTAACAATGACACACATTCTCTCCACTAGACAAGGGATGCAACACTCTGAATTTAAAGTTTGATTAAAAAGACTTCTCAGGTTACACTTGTCACCTCCTATACAAAAGTATAGCTTATTGTATAGGACAAGAAGCTACTGAGGCGTTCCTGTTGTGGTTGAAGAGGTTTATTTTTCATCAGTCACAGGCTCACAGGGTAGGGAGCAGCACCATAAAATGAAAATTGTTTGATTTCCTGCATATTACTTACCAATCAACACGTTTTAACATATACAATACTTTTGCAAAAAGTGTAAAATGCATATTACTTACCAATCAACAAGTTTTAACATATACAATATTTTTTGCAAAAAAAATTAAAATGCATATTTACTTTTATAACTACTGAATGACTTTTTTTAAATATATGGAACTTTAGCATTATTTATTTTGAAGTGTTTTCCCAATTTAATATGTAGATTTGGCTCAAACATTTTCCAGTGTGCTACCCTTTTATTTAGGATACACTATACAGATTTGATAGCCTAGAACTTACTGATGTTTCCACTCTGATGCATGCCTTATGACTTACTATATTCATACTATCTGGGTAACATTGGACGGCTCCACATATACAACTTCTCCAGTTTGTGTTCAGGAACAAATTTGGAACTCAGGTTTACATGTCATTATCATATCTTCACTAACTGTGGCTTGGCACTCTGGCATCTTGTAGGCAGCACAGAATCTGGCTAATGATCGATGTGTTCAGAAGCTGCTAGTGATGACTTCCTCGCCACTCCCAGTTGAGGAGTGAAAGGGTTAGTTATCACTGGCCTTTCCTGACAAGGATTTGTTCCATCAGTGGCAGCAACATGCTGCTCTGGTCAATGAGGTGTTAGATACATCATCTCTAAAATGCTGCAGGAAGAAATGCAAGTTCTCTCTGGCCATTTGGCAGGGTTTTCTAAGTACTATAGTAAGTATTGAGATCACTGTATAACGTGTTTCAAATATTACTAGCTGTGGCTGTGACAGATCTACTGGACAGTTTTCAGTTTTTCCAAGGAAAGTCTATCATCTGAAAAACTAGACTACTCTGGACCAATTCTGACCCTAAGGTGTACCATAACAATAAGAAAGAACATTTGGATTTCAGCAAACAACCAATGTCAGGGTTCTATGGGACCTACCGATAATATTTTAAAACTTAATTTATAGAGTTATTAATTCTATAACACCTGAATAGTATATATAAACATGGCGCCAGCCATCTTTGAGAAAAATGTCCTTCCAATGGGTACTCCTATGAGGGACAGGAGCCACTATGTTGTCTTTTTGTTCAGTGCAATATATGTAGCAAGTGCATATACTGAGTACAGTCTAGTATCATTTAACAATGACTAACAGGAAAGTACAGTAAATACAGAATTCCTTTTTGGCATAGTTAAATATCACAAAGAATACATACCTCTATGTGCTATAATTTCATGCTAGTAGTAAAATTATGCTTTGTTTGTACCAGTACACTTGTGGGTAGTTTGTGTCAGTACACACATACATCTTGGAGGCATGTCACAATGTCTGCAGTACTAGCAGACACTGGGGATTTCTCAGTTGCCATATAATCTTTTTGGGCCACTGCCTACTGGATCACAATTGTTCATCAAGCACTGGACTAGAAATGAGAGTCAGAGCAGCCCAGTGGAAGTAACACCCCTTTCTTCAATGTTATGTTATAGAAGGGTTACCATTAATCTCTATTTTCTTCTGTCTTAGAAATAATAGTAAAATGGTTTGTTCATCTATTCTCTGATAGACATAAACGGAAGCAATGATGACAAGTACGACATTGTACTCAAAGCTCACTCTATTCTCCTACATCCTGAGGTCCTGAGGGTCCTCATGGCTTTAGCATAACATGGTTTTGGAGGCACCTTTGTTCTCATGCAATAGAACCTTCAAAGGTTCTTCTCCCATTTCTTCAGCAAACCTACTTTACTCATAATTAAGACTTTTAGTTCATTCATGAGCCATAGTCTTAATCATTTCAACTAAGTCCTCGAGCCAGGTCCCTGGCTTGTTGGAGCGCCTTCCAGCTCTGATAATCTGTGGATTTGTTTCTGACTCGTTGGCAGCTCTGAGGATGGCCAGGTACACTTCTTCCCATGACTTCCTTCTTCCTGAGCTGTTATAGTAAACTAATGGCTTTGGATCAATGGCTTAATTTTCTGCCGTTAGTCACTTCCAAGAATACTGAAAAACAAAGTTCTTTCCAATCACTATTTGCACATTCAAGGGTCCAAGTATGACTACTTTTAGTTTCATTAAAACTCAGTGCCACAATAAACTAATGGAGAATTTCTTCTGAAAACTCACATTCTAATAAAAGTATATAAATGTCTCTTCCTTACAAAAAAATTTAATTAAGGTCTATGTAACGATGTACTACCTCTTCTAGAAATGTAAAAGAAATTGTTTTAAACATTAAATTTAGGTTGATTTTTTTTTCTTTTTTCTTAAACCATCTGGCTAATTTTCAATTGCAATTATGGTTTGGCACTTTTTTCTTCACTATACAATGACATGAAATTTAAATTTTCTGGATATATAATGAAGTATATAGAAAATTTCAAATGAAATAAAATAGAAATAATAAAAATTCTTCTACTTGGTAGATAACCTGAACCCTTTAACTGCATTAAAAGTATCAATTTTATGAAAACTAATAGAGAAATATTGCTATCTTTTGTTTTTACCTTGGAGGAGAAACAAAATTTTTTTTTCTTATTTCTTTACATTTCAACACACACACACACACACACCAAAACAAAGCAAACAAAAAATAGTAGATGACAATATGCTAGTGTCAAGGTCCCAGGACCCTGTATTTAAAAGGCAAAATAGTGTTTTCATGAGTAAAGATATACAGCGTGGATCTTGTCAGATGGGGTAGCGCGCAATAGAGAAAACTCAAGCCGGGATGAGTGGTATCTTTTTCATGAGAATGGTCAGAGAAGGTGTTACTGAGAAGAGTCTCTAAAGCAAACATCTGGATTTTTCAGGTAGAAAGAATACTAGGGGCTATGTCCTGATGCGCAAGTGCCAGGGGCTAGGTTTTCAGAAGAGCAAGCAGATGTGTCAGGCTGGAGCAGTGTTTGAGAGAGAGACAGGTAGGCTGTGTAATTAGGGAGGTAATAGGGTTTAAGGGACACCATCAGGGCTGTAGCTTCTGCTTACTGGGGCAATCATCTGCTGATAGGATTGGGATTAGAGGATGGCCCAGCTTTGCTCTGCCTCTGGCTTTAGACTTGGAGTTTATGCTATAATCAGGTAATGCAGGAAGGAGAATAAAGGCTTAGAATGCAGCAAAACTGGGAATACCAGACACATTCAGTATAAGGTGTTAGTGACAAATAGTTTTCATAGAGGACTTATTAGTATTTTCTTTTTTTTTTCTTTACTAGATTTGGTTTAGTGTGTGAGAGATTTACATTCCAGTCAGAGAACTCATTTTCTGGGTGAATGACCTCCGTGGCTCTAGTCAAACACCTTGCCTTTCAAGGAAAAAAAAAAAAAAAAAAAAAAAAAAAAAAAAGGTCAGCTACTGTTTAGAGTTAAGGCGATATCGGAGGAAAACAGAGCAAACAGATGAATGAACTGAGCTGTACTTCCGGTAATTGCTTGCGGCACAGACAGCATTCTCAAACTTAAACTCTTTAATTCAGTTTAAGCATTCTACTTGTTTGATAGTCAAAAAGTATTATGGTATTTTCTCATTTAAAGTAATTTTCAATTTCTGTTCCAGACAATATTTTTTTTTTTAAATTTCTCACCAAAGAGGTGGGGAACACCTGATCAATAGGGTCTTTGTTGTGAGTGGTGACAGTACCCGCCCCCTGTCTCTGAGTCAATAAGTCATGAGGTTTGGCCTGGTGAGCAAAAGGTCAAAAAGGAACAGAGTTTTAACAAGGAAATTAAAATGGAAGAGTTCAGTGGTGGCTAATTATTAACTCTTTTCCATCTTTTGTCTTAATTGATCCGGCGATTAGACATCTAGTAATTTTCAATGGCAAGAAATGAGTTTGAAGAAAGCATCATTTAAAAATCTTTACTAAAACAAAAGCATGGCCATTCATTTAGGAGTAGGGACTTTGTATATTCTGATAAGTTATAGTCAGGATGGCTCTCGGTCACATAAAAAATTATGTAGAAAATTTAGTAGTGGTTTCTCTATCCTAGATGGTTAACTAGAGACAATAGTTGCTTTAAAAGTTTATGCTTAGTTTAAAGCAAGTTGTCTGTGGAATATAGAATGGGTAAAATTGTGTTATTCATACAAATTATAGAACTAATTTAATATTACACTCTAAGCCAAGGTGCAAGTCAATGATGCAGATGTGTTGTGAGAATTGCTCTGACAGTGAGAAGTGTGGAGATAGTCTCCGGACTGTACATGGGGATTCCTGCAGGACGTGCATTCACTCATTTAAAAATAAAATGCAATCTTATCCCTGTTGGGTACCAAATATTCTGTTAGCTTTGGGGTGAACTTGATAAGGAAACACTCCTCTCCTCTGAGGCTTCCTGTTGAATCAAGAAAGGGTAAAAAATAAATATGCATCTACTTAGAATATATATTATTCATAATAAAGTAGAGAGAAAATAAAGAAGAGCAGAAAGCAGGAACAGAGGAACACATGAGGCCTTTCCTTGTCTCTCTGGCCGTGTCCTGAACCTGGGAACAGCCTGCTGAATTCTGAGAGTCTGGTGGAGTTCGTCAAGAGGAGCTTCATTTTTGAGGTTGGAGAGAAATTAGGGAAATCATTTCCATTTTGATATTAGAATCCATGCTAATAAATTTTAAATTAAACAGCATTTTACTATGGAGATTTTAATTCTTATGGTTGATAACTGATATCATTAACATAGTGAAAAGGGTTAAACAAAACAATTCAACATGGCTACATATATGCATGTGTATCTATTTATGCATGTATGTATGTATGTATGTACATATGTATGTACACATATAGTTAAAAGTCACACAGACAGGCAACCTCTGACATGTTGATTGATTTTCTTAGTATACAGTGTGTCTTCCTGTCTTCTTTTTTATCTCATTGAACATACAGTCAGAGCAGCACTCAATTTTAAGCTACCAGAATTATCTCAAGGATGCCCGCTATCCTTGATGTTTAATTGTTCTCTACTTATTATTAAGCAAAGATTTAAAATGCAGTATCTAAGCAGTTGTAAGAAAAACAAAACACTTTTCACATACAAATAATATAAAGACACACAAGTAAAATAAAATGCAGAAAAAAGAGAATGTTGTAGGTCCTAAGGGTTATTTTTTCTTTTTCTCTTCAGTTCTGGAGAGATTGTGCTGTATAAACTTGGTATCTACTGAGTCTCTGCTGTACAAATTAATAGAATTATGCAAGATGGATAGTTACAAGAGTAAAATAAGAGATAGATTAAATTGTGCTTTATGAAAAACTCACCCCCAAAGGCTAGAAACTGCTCTACACGTGAATCTAAGTAATGTAATAACCAAATAAAATTATTCAGGAGAAGATAAATCATAGTGCTACTAGACATGTTTAATGATTATACAAAGAATGTAGAATTTAGGAAAATAACACAAAGTTTAATTAAATTATCAGTCATGCAGGCGTGGCTCAAGTTAACCTTAGATTCAGAAATAACTCCTTTAAAACTTAAAGATGTAATGTTATGAGAAAAGAGTAAAGATTTCTATCTACACACCAAAAAAATTCAGAAACTTCCAGGTAGATAGCAAAAGTTAATTAATCCTAGAAGAAAACTTTTGTGTGAAATACAAAGAACAGATAAGCTCTTACATGGAGAAGCATAGGAAAGGCAAGACTGTAGTAGATCTTTTCATACCCAACACATGCATTGCACAAGAGGACTCCGGAGCAGTTTTCAAAGAATACTTGAAAATTAGGTTCAAAATAACAGTATAATTTGGACCCTTAAAACAGGAATAACAGAGAACAATAAAATACAAAGCAGAAAAATATCCAGCCCTTTCAACAAAACTAAAACTTCATTTCTGGAAAGCAGCAGAGATAAAGAATGGGTCTCTATTGCATTCTCTAGCAGTGGTTCTCAACTGTCCAGAGGCTGGGAACCTTTCATACAGTTTACCAAGTTGTGGTGAACCCCCCCCCACTATAAAATTATTTTTGTAGTTTTTCTGTTATGAATCTTAATGTAAATATCTGTGTTTTCTGATGATCTACCTCTGTGAAGGGTCACTTGACTCTGAGGGATCGAGACTCACAGGTTGAGAACTACTGTCTGTAGAAAAATGAAAAGTTTTTAGAATGATATAAAGGACAAAGCTACAGACACAGAAGACAGTTTTGTTGTTTCTTTTAGGGGTAAACAGGGTACACACATATTAAAATTTTTTTAGAAAAAAATGGAAGTGTTCTGATTTTTATACACTGTCAAATTTCATTCAATAACAGGAACAGTCCACAGCCTAGGTTTTGTGTGTGTGTGTGTGTGGGGGGGGCGTATAGGGGAAGTAGAACATATACATTTTACTTAAGCTCTGATAGCTATAAGAATATAGAATCTATATAAGAATATAAGAATTTATATGCAATATAAACAGTTACTGTAAAAGATACAAAGCTCTCACAAAGACCAATACAATAGAAGGTGGAGCAATAAAACGAGCCCAAAGAAAACAACAAAGAAAAGTGCCATCCATGTCTTTATCTCATACTACAGTTAGTGGTTGGAGAAGACTGTGTAAAACTTAGCCCTACATAGAAATTACTGTCATTTATATACTTGGAAAAAATTAAGGTTAACATATGTGGTGGTTTGATTATGCTTGGCTGAGGGAGTGGCACCATTAGGAGGGGTGGCCTTGTTGGAAGAAGTGTGTCAATGTGGGTGTGGGCTTTAAGACCCTCGTTGTAGCTGTCTTCAGATGAAGATGTAGAACTCTCAGCTCTGCCTGCACCATGCCTGCCTGGATGCTGCCTTTTTCCCTGCCTTGATGATAATGGACTGAACCTCTGAACCTGTAAGCCAGCCCCAATTAAATATTATCCTTATAAGAGTTTCCTTGATCACTGTTTAAGTGATCTGTTTAAGTCATCACAGAAGTTGAAGTCTGATTTTGTCACAGTTACTGCCCAAAGCCAATGATCTTAATTTATAAGATCATTCCAAATACTTAAGCTTATGTCCACAGATATGTGTAGCTATCACGCATCATCAAGGAATCTTATTTTTGAAGCAAATGAAGATAATTATAGAAACAACTGCATTGAACAGCTAGCAGTGGACTGAACAGAACGAATCGATACATCTACAATACAATTCTCATATCTAAGGATCAGGGAATGTTGCAGAAGAGGGGTTAGAAAGATTGTAAAAGGTAGGCCATAGGGATATCTGCTCTGAGATAGTTCCTCTTTAGGGAAGCTGAACCCATGAATCCCAACAACATGGTTTTCTAAACCAGAGAAGATTCTAATTGAGATACAAACAGGGATGGGGGAAGTGTCACCTGGTCTCATATCTTGAGGAAGAGCTACAAGTTATTGATGACAACCGAGGAAGGGAGAATCAGGCTTCGGCATGGATGCTTTCCCAGATAAGTTATCTAATCCTAAGCCGTTCAGCTCTAAACTCATATAAATACGAGCAATATTGAATCGACTCATCAAGTTGCATATATAAATTTATATAAAAATAAAGAAAAGGGGGTCATGAATTTGAGGAGATTGGGGCTTGTGGAGAATTTGGAGTGAGGAGTGGGAGGGAGAAATGATGTAAAACCAGGATTAATACATAAAATTCTCAGCAACTAAATTATAAAAGACTATTATCATCTCAAAAATAAAAGAAAAATAAAAGAAATTGTAATAAATGAATATTTAAATATGTTTTAAATTTAATCTACTCAAATTTATTAATTTTTCATGTATCCTTTCTCTTTACACTTGGAAGGACTTTGGGGTTCTAAAATTACACTTATGTTATAGAGTATTTTTTTTCTCAGACAAGATTTCATTATGTAGCTTGGCCTAGCCTGCATTAGGCTGGCCTTGAACTCACAGAGCTCTGCCTTTGCCTCCCCAATGCTGAGATTAAAGGCATGTGTTACTAAGCCAGATGCATGGAGTCTATTTTTAATGTAAATATGTACTTAAAGTAAAATATATACACAAATTGTACCTGGTCAAATGGTAATGTATAACAAAGGAATCCAACAGACCTGAGAAACGTGTTTATCCTTATTAAAAACTGAGATTACCTAATTAAACCCACAATGAGCCTATGTTTGCTTTCATGCTTCTCTTAAATTATAAATATTTTAGTATGTTATGTTTGTCCAAGTATTGATAACAAAGAACCTCAGGCAATCTAAGTAGGAATATAGGCAGGCACATGCTTTAAAAAGTGTGTTGACAGTTACTATCAAAAGTAAATATACACATTACTGTGATTTAGTAATGTTCTTTACATTCTATATTTTTTTTAATCTAGATCTATGTTAATATGTACACAGGGGTATAAAAATAATACACATTGTAAAGTTGTTTATAAAAGCACAAATGGCCAAAATGTCAAATATTTATTAGTAAAGAAAATGTTAAATATATATTTTCTTTTATGCATATAAAATTATTTAACTTTGTATAAGATATTAATGCAGAGATGGTACTATTCATTACACGTGTAAGAGTTTTTCTTCACATAAAATCCATGTTTATATAAATTCACATGCAAAGGTATAATTGTTTTTTATAAAATATTTTAACAGTTCCTACTATTCTGTATTTAAAGTATGATCGTGCTGAGTTTAAACAGAAGTTTGATGATGGCAATCAACCTTTCCTATTCTTGCCTATTCTTATTTTAGCTTCAGTATTTACTTCATATACTATATAATGTTACTTTAAGAAACAGCATGATGCTACATTTCACTTTCTCTCTTCCTCAACTTGTTACTTAATCATGCTTCGAATACAATTTACTGCACAATGTATCCTTGGTTCTTTGGCTTGAACTCACACCTCTGAGATATAATCAATACAAGACAGAGCAGTTTTCTGGTTTCATTCTATCTAATTACCTTTCTTAGCATCCTTTTTCTGGGCTGAGTAGAGCACGGTGGTGAATTTACACTTGTCAGTGTTTGTACTATTATTATTTTATGGGTAGTACCCTATCTGAATCCCCCATATAAGATATCAACAGTGAATGTCTCCGGCTACCACTCTAAGCCCCCACCCCCTTCTCTGGTTTTTAGAGACAGGGTTTCTCTGTGTAACCCTGGCTGTCCTGGAACTTGCTATGTGGACTAAGCTAGTCTGTAACACACAGTGATCCATGTGCCTCTCTCTCTTGAGTGTTGGGATTAAAGCGATGCTTTACATACTCACGTCTCCTGTTTGCACAGCAAACATTTTACCCACTGATCCACGTCTCTGTACCTATATATAATACATGATTATTTCATAAGAGCCTTTCAAAGTAAACCTTAAAAATATTTTAGCATGTTTGTCTTCCAAGGGAGTTTGGAGGGATTACAATTCAAATTTGACAAATTTGGGGAGAATCATCCATTTATAATATTAAATATTGGAAATATATTTTCATTTATTTAATTACACTTTATATTTTCGTAAAGTTTAGTGTTTTTTTTGGATTGTGTATCTTATGTTGTTCTTGTTTATTAGTGAATTGTTTTCACATATATTCGTAGTTATGAAAGGAATTATTACTCTTAGTTATCTTAGGAGAAGCACTAAAATTTTTTTATCATGTACAATTTATGTGAACTTTCATATTTATGCTATTGGTTATAGCTAGCCACTTGATTCTTTTGAGTTTTCAGGGGGACAAGAGAATCAACTTATGCTAGCCTATGTGGCAGACATGCTGGCAATGGGTGTCTTGTTCTACCATCATCTAGTTCTTCTCATTAAGTGAGATGTTGGCAGTTGCTTTCCAGCCAGACAATCCAATTTGTCTAAGACACAGATTCTTTGCTACTGTTTTCTTCAGCAGAGTTCTTCTGACATGTCTTTAGACATGCCGTGTGTTTCAGCGCTTGCCTGCATCCTACTAACAAGCCTATAAACCTTGAACTTCCCCTCAGAATTTTCCAATAAGTCGTCAGATTTCAAGTCACCCATTTATCTTTTTGTCTCATTTCACATGTGCTTGAGTCGGCTGCATGGAAATTTTATTTTAGATTCATATTAATCTTCTGCTGCTGTCTGCAACTTGATCTTAAGCAGAGCATTAAAGGAGACAGGGGAGGTTTTTAAACCCTTACAATGCTAGTATACACAGAATTCCAGTCATTACAACCGATGGCAGACTCTCCCGAGATAAACTCGTCATTGATATTCTCTGATAGGTCCTCAGATATCAAGTTCCTTTGAAGTATAAGACACCTCGCAGATGATGTACAACAGAGTCAACATAACTGTAATTCCCTCTCTAAGGCGACTTTAAGAATCACACTTCGTTCAATGGATTTCAGCTCAGGAGGGTTGGCTATAGAAACCTGTCAAGAGATTCCTATGGCTCCAGTTCTTTATGTCTCACTTCATTTCTTGTTGTCTTGTTATTCTCATTCTTTTCCTGTGTTTATCCTACCCTGATCCTTCAAGTTCTACCATCTCCCCAAGGAAGCTTTTCATGAGGGCCTACATTCTAAACAACTGTAGGTCAGAACCACAAGTGTGAAACCAGCAGATTGACTTTGTCTGTATGTTGGTGATAACTTTGAACAGACTGATGTAACACACACATCATCAGTTTTTAAAATTATGTTTTAGTAATTATAATGTATAAAACACATTCTCGAAGCTGGACTTGGAGCAGCGAATAGCTTCTGTTTCATCTTAGCTGTGCCTGGAGTTCCATTATAAGATCTTGTTTTTATCAGCAATTCTGCCATATTTAGCGCAAACAATGACACTCAGGAAGAGTTTACTAAAAATAACTGCCTGTTCATGATCATAAACAAGGTGAAATAGAACAAAGACAAGGGTTTGCTAAATAAATAAATAAGTAAATAAATAAACTCATTAAGACTTAGCATTATATCTTAGGTGGTTTATTTTTTAATTATTATAAGACAAAATTTATGTTAAAATATACATTTTTCACACTGAAAATAGAGGGGTCGGGGAAGGATACAGAATGGATAAAAGTAGAGAAATCTTTTTAGTTTAATGATAAAAGTAGGACTGAATACTAGATAATTTGAGGGCTTTTGATTTTGTCAATGCTTGTGATTTCCTCTGCCTCTGCCATCAAATATCGTCCCCTGACCTTGTAATTTCCAGGTTCCCTATGCTGCTAGTTCAGAATGCTATAATGCTACCTCCCTATCTCTGGTCATAAAATTTTGACCATATATACTTATTTTGTGAAGCTCTGTGCTTAGATTGGCTGAAAGCAGATGCTGTGTGACCTATACTTCTCTATTCCTTCCTCAGCTTCTCTGAAAACTCATAAATTTTTCTGCTCTCTTGTTACTTGGCTTCATCACAGATTTCAGGTTTTCCTGAGAACAAAACAAAACACGAAGTGACTGGCCTCAACTGTTTTTTTTTTTTTTTTTTTTTTTCATCTTGTGCCACAGGTTGACACCCTGACAAAGAATCTCTCTCTGAAGTGTCTCCTCTCCCTCATGTGACCTCAGTAAACCAGAGGAGCTATGTCTTGGCAGGGTGAGCTTCGCTTTGAAGAGGCTGTGGGCATGGAGGCAATGCTTGCTGGTATCTCGAACAGATGTTCTGGGCTGCTTATAGTCTGGAAACTCTTCAGACTTCCAAGATGCCCTGCTGAGTGAATGGTAACGTTGGCAGCACATTTTGCTTCTATTAGCTAATCCAGTAGGTTGGGGAGACACGAAGGGAATACGAGAAATCTGAGAACGCTGTCCTCAGCATCAGTCACACGCGGTAAGCTTCACCAGAGACTACTTCATGGCATTCTGACTGGGTTCCAAGCTATCTCGTCCTCTTAGCATGGTGTTGCTGAACACGGAGCGGCATATTTATCTCTCTGTGTTGTTATTGATTGTATAACTTACCTTAAATTAAAGGTCACTTTAGGTCACTTATCTCTTACACATTTTTCTTTTCTTTCCAGCAGGGCTGGCCAATAGAGTTGCTCACGTGTGTGTTGATGTCAGTGGCCTTCCTAGATAGGAACCTCATTCCTGCTTAAGGAGCTGTGTGAGAATAAACAGGATAAGTAGAAGGAGGTCAGTTGTCTGTCCCTAGGTACAGATCCTTAATCTGAAAAGCCCCAGGCAGCTGATTATCCAGGGCTACAAAGATCTCTTTGCTAGTTGTGTGCCCCCCCCATTTCCATTTTCCCCTTTTGTCTTCTTGCTTCTCTGTCCCTCTCTCCCTCTTTTCCACAAAATGTCTTTTTGTCAGGGTGTCTCCTTGATTTGATGTCCATCTAGCTTTATAAGTGGATTTACAGTGAGCAGAATTAACCTGACCCCCTTTCTCTGTAACATCATTTCAACAGGCGTTCAGTGTCTCGGGTGTTTTTAGGTGGAGTTTTGTTCTGAATTTATGCAACTTGCGAGTTCAGATCTCTCTCTCTCTCTCTCTCTCTCTCTCTCTCTCTCTCTCTCTCTCTCTCTCTCTCTCTCTCTCTTTCTCTCTCTTTCCCCCCACGCCCCTCCTTCCCTCCCTTCTTTCATCCCCCCCCCGTCGTTTCCCTCCTCCCCTTTTCCTCCCCCTCCTTTCCTTTTCTCCCCTCCCACTTTTGCAAACCCACACCCAGCGAGCCTCCCTCCAGACGTACAAATACGCGTCCGGGGCGGGCTCCAGAGTTCAATGTCACGCTGGGCAGAAGTGGCACAGGAGAGCGGCGGGGAGCGCGCGGGGAGCGGCGGTGTGCGGCCGGCAGGGGGCAGCCGAGGGGCGGCGCTGGTGCGCGGGTGCCGAGCGGCGGAGCCTCGCCCCGCGCCCGCAGCCTCAGCCTCAGCCTCAGCCTCAGCACCAGGCGCGGCGGAGCTGGGAGCGCGGCGGAGCCCGCAGCGCAGCCACTGAAGGCAGCGGCGGCGGCGGGAGCCAGGCGCGCAGCGGAGCAGCGTCGCGGGAGGGCGGGCGGGCGGGAAGCAGTAGCCGCCGCCGCTGCCGCCGCTGCCGCCGCGACGGGCAGCGGGACTCGCGGGCAGCCGGCTCCGGCCCCTGCCCCTTGGCCTCGAGTCCCCAGCGAGTCTGGAGCCCGCGCCGTCGCCGGTCGCGTCCTCCGGGCATGGAAGGCAGCGGCAAGCCCAACTCCGCGTCCAACAGCCGCGACGATGGCAACAGCGTCTTCCCCTCCAAGGCACCCGCGACGGGGCCGGCGGTGGCCGACAAGCGTCTGGGGACCCCGCCGGGGGGCGGCGCGGCCGGGAAGGAACACGGCAACTCCGTGTGCTTCAAGGTGGACGGCGGCGGAGGAGAGGAGCCGGCGGGCAGCTTCGAGGATACCGAGGGGCCCCGGCGGCAGTATGGTTTCATGCAGAGGCAGTTCACCTCCATGCTGCAGCCTGGGGTCAACAAATTCTCCCTCCGAATGTTCGGGAGCCAGAAGGCGGTGGAGAAGGAGCAGGAAAGGGTTAAAACTGCAGGCTTCTGGATTATCCATCCGTACAGTGACTTCAGGTGAGGGCTCCCTGGAGCCGCCCCACCCTGCTTCCCCTAACGTGCCTTCCAGCATCCTATCCCGCCTCTGGGAAGGGGCGCCCCGGGGACTCACAATGGGGTGAGGGGCAGGCGGGGCAGCGTTACTGGAGGCTTCTCCGTAGACTCGTCACACTCCACTTTTCTAACTAGTTTCTACCGACGAAAGGTTTAGGGTAGGGAGTTTCTTCTCCCTGGAGCGCCGGGAAGTCTCTTCTCCTTTGCCTGGTGAACTTTGGGGACAGACAAGGAGGGAAGAAGGCCACGGTGACCCATGGACGGGAGATTGCTAAGTTGCACTAGGGAAACTTTTACTTCGGTAATGGGAGTGTTGTTAGGACGAGGCAGGTATCCTTGCTAAGCGCAGCTCCCCAAAGGGGGGGGGGGGGGAAGATGCTTCTGGGATCTCGGAGATGAGGAAACTGGAGGTAGTGACTCACAGGTCCTAGCTGTTCCTGCCACTCTCGCCCCTGGGAGTGTTAATCTGTTGTTCTTATGCTTATAGGCACCCTTGTCACCACTGAATTTCTCCAGATCAGTGCCTGGCCGGCACAGGAAGGGCACTTGCGCTTGGGTAGTCTCTGACTTGAGGTTTCAGCGGAGCGGGAGCTGCCCCAGTGGGGCGAGAACTTGACAGGAAACCTCGAGTTCCCGAAACAGAGGCGAAGGAGGGGGTCGTTTCCAGAGCCCCCCTCCTGAAATAGAGCGACACCCGCTCTTGACCTTGACTACAAATCCATTTCAGAAATGTCTTTCCAGTTTCCCAGCCTGGGAGGAAGGGCGGCAGAGCTGTCAGCAGGAGAAAATTAATATGAGTTTCCTGATCTTATTTGTGACCCGAGTTGGTTAATAAGCATGTTTAGGGACTGACAAATGAAGGTCGTGAAGCAGATCCTCTTATTAGTGCGACACGCTCCTGAACACAGGCAAAGCTTCTTTCTAAAAATCCCAAACTAGTAACTCTAGGTGATATTCACTTGTTTGTTTATTTAATTCGCTCGAACTAGGGAAAGCAACAACAACAATAACAAAAAACAACAACAACGAAAGGGGTATATGTGCACACTGAGTGTATGCATAAGCTCCTGGTAAACTGCAAGCAAACATTAGCAATAAATGGCATTACTTCCAGTAGCGTTTAGAAACAAACCGAAATTGCCATTACGTGCATGCAAGGGGAGGGAGCTGTCCACAGTTCTGAATCAAGTCAACTGTAGAATATAGCTTCACAAGGCTTGGGTTGAAGACTTTCCATCTTCCCTGAGACGTTTATCATCTCAAAACACAGCAGTCTCTAGTTCTTGTGCACAGAGTGGATGGATTTTAGGAAAGATTTAATTTAAAAATGCTTATTTGGAAAAACACATAGGAAAATTCTACTGAAGGACTTAAACTAGCTAATGCCATTTATTGTCTGCAGTTGAGTCTGATGGAAAGAGTGTTCAGGGTTAAAAAGCCTCCCAAATAATAAAACATGTTTCCTCTGTGAGGAAGATACTCGCGGAAGCAAACTCATAGATGATCTTGCCCTATCTAAGGCAAATTAGGGTTGTTGTACTCTATAGAATTTTAAAAGTGTGAATCTGGTTTGAATATCATCTCTTTTTGATTCCTGCATGGAAATTTAATGCAAATGATGCCATATTTTTTTTTTTAAAAAAGAAAACCACTGTAAGAAAATAGTCAACAATCTTATTAACAAAAATGAGAGTGATATTAAAATTATGACATTCAGTGATAACGTTCACAAAAGTGCTAAACGTTTTTTTAACTTGATATCGTGTTTAACTAAATGGTTCCAAATGATACTTTTATATATTCGTCAATAGAAAAGTGATGGTGCTTTTCAAAACGTCACATGTAGCAAATGATCAAACCCTCCTCATTCACTTTTTCTAACATAGATAGAGACTTTTTATGAGCTAGAATTGTGTGTCCAACTGTGGATCAGTGAAACTAAAGGAGTCTACATATTTCCCCAAGAAGACTTGGTGAGACAAAGCAAATGCTTCACAAAGGTGGGAGGTGAAAGCAAGGGATGATTCAATTTCATCTTGCATTTTACGGAGAGGGCTGATGACTAAGAAGTGAGCTTATATACAGACAAGCTCCAGTATGATTTGGGGGACTTGATTTTCCTTGCATAAATGAAAAAAAAATGGAAGCAATAAACTAAATAACCATTCTTACTTAAAATTTAAGATAGAATATATCTGAAAAAAGTTGAAACTTGGAATTTCTGTATATATTTGTGTCCTAAAGGACCATGGCCATCCTGTACCTATTGCACCTATTTAGGTTCAGAAGACGTTATTTAATTGGCATTTTTCTATACTCACAGTACTCAGTTGGAAGCATTTTGAAAACCTATGACATGCCAAGATAATGTAGTTGTTAAACCACATCTGAAAACGGGCAAAATTCCAGCAACTTTTTTCACAACAGTGCAAGCAATGTTCAAGCCATCTTTCTTGATCTGCTTGTCACAGACCTTTCCAGGGGGGAGATACTCTAAGGGAAGTGTTTTGCTGAAATTACTAGAATGTCAAGCTTAGGTTCATGAACCTACCAACAGAAAAAGAAACATGAAAGAGTATGTTTCCATGAAAGGGTTTTGGTTCTGGAAAGTTGAGAAACAAAGTGGATTCTTGGCTTGTTACTTTCATAAGTATCTGTGAGGCCAGGAGTGTTTACCCTGTTTGTTGTTCACTCTCACGATGCTGAGTGTAGCATGACACTTTCTCCATGAAATGTCATGGTTTTGACATTGTGCCTAATATTCTGGTTGGTGCCCATTTCTTGACGATTTCTAAGGCTGGAGCCTCCCAGCCTTCTAGGACAGTGGTTCTCAACGTGTGGGTTGTGATGCCCTCAGCAAACCTCAGTCTGCAAAAGTATTTGCATTAGGATTCATAAAAACAGCCTAGTTAAGTTTTGAAGTAGCTATGAAAATAATCTCATGTTTGGGGGTCACCACAACATGAAGAGCTATATTAAAGGGTTGCAGCATTAGCAAGGTTGAGGTGTACTGTGCTCAGGCAAGGGCTGTGTTCCCGATGACGCTTTCAGACAACTAGCTAGTGTCTCTTTTACCCACTACAGTCCGAGTGTGCTACTTTTGTGTCTGGCAGGTTGGAGTCTCCCACTTTGAGTGTAACTAGGGCAGAGGCTCTGTGTTTCCCTTCTTTCTCAGGAAAAGATGATGGTAGGAACCTTCAGGGAGCAAAGAAGAGCCCAATGTTCTTAACACTGTAAGAAATCACGGGGAAGAAGCTAGGAAATATGATACATTTTCTGGGATATTTAATTATCAAGACTAGGGAAAATATTGTTACATACATTTTTTTTTTTTAAACTTAACTTTCTTTTGAGTGGGAGTATGTCTCCCTCCTACTCTTCTCTCTGTCTCTGTCTGTCTCTGTGTCTGTCTGTCTGTCTGTCTGTCCCTCTCCCTCTTCCCTTTCTTCCTCCTCCTCTCTACCTTCCCCCCCCCCCGTGTCTGTGTGCCTGCATGCACACATGTGTGCATGTGCAGATACGTGTACGGTACCTGGTTGTGGGATGCCTCCCTCATTTATTCTCCACTTTGTTGTAGATATCTTTAAAAAAAAAAAGAATTCACACAGACATGGATTTTTACAGTGAAGGCATGGATTCAGCCTTTTTGAAATTTGTGTTAACAGTGAGCATTGAATTTCACGGTTAAGTAGAAATATTTTGAGATAAGCAGTAGTGATTATACATTTACTAGTTAAAATGATAATTTTGATCCATTTCAATAACTCCATGATGGAGGATAGGCAAATGAGCTATCACTCCCAGTTGTTAGTTATGGGATTCAAGTGTGATGAAAGAATATTTAAAATGCTTTTCTGGATGATTGTGTGTGTGTGTGTGTGTGTGTGTGTGTGTATGTGTGTTGTGTTTGTGTATTGCTAAGGGTCAAACTCTGGGCCATGAGCATGCTAGCCAAGTTAGCACTATGCTATCCTCTACCAAGATGAGTGATTTCATGGTGGCATAACTTACCTTGGGAAAAATTTATTACCTATTTGTTATTTGAATAACTAAGTTTATATATATTACAAAGACATATTATTTATTAATATCATTATGTGTTCAGTTAACTGTACTGAATTCTGCTGTGTCTCCTTGATTGAAAATTACCAACCAAGATATCACCAGTGAGGCACAGCTTAAATAGGGTCTCTGAAAGTTAAATTTTAAAATATATATCTATGTTTTCTATTTTCGCGATTTCTGCTGTTACTATGTGGTTAGTGCTTACACAATGGTTGATTTAAACAAAATGTCCTTGTTCTATGGAGATGCCAAGCTGACATTGTGTCCTTTGTTATGGGTGGGAAAGGTTGCATTGTGACCTCTGCTTTTCCCTATCAGTGTAGAAACCATGTACAAAACCTACTGGGCTTTAACTACTCACATACTCAGGGGAATCATTTTCTGAAGATACCACCACCTCTGTGCTTCATGGGTGCACGTGACCTCTGATGTTAGAGGTCACTGACACGCTCGTTAGAGAAGGGAGCTTTCAACCTCATTCCTCAGTCCATCAGAAAGAGACCATTTATTTCCAGGTGCTACTCACAAGAAAATAATTCAACCTTCTGAGGTTTAAGCTCTAATTAGCTTATTCTAACAATAACTTTAAGCTGGATGTATTCTGTTTTCATTAGTCGTGTGCTTGTTTTCTCATATCCACAGAACTGGAATAAACTATAAAGATTTGTTTCTATGTTAAGTGAATCTTCTCATATCTTTAAATTTAATTAATGTTTTTCATAATGATTATAGCAGTGGTAAGCCCAATTAAAAAAATTAAAAAGGAATCTTAAGCTATTAGTGTATTAAGTTACACCTTTACAATATTTTATTACTTAAAGTTTTAGTTAATGTTTGAACATTAAATGGCATATAATGCACATTGGAGAGATATAAATATTTTAATTATAGTAAGTCAAATATAATTTTCATGTTTCCTGAATAAATCTGAAGACTGCTTTTGAGGACTTGCTATAAATCAAGAAACATTAGATATGTATAGTATACCAATCATATTTATTATCTGCATACTTATTTTATTTGAATAACAAAATGTACATATATTACAAAGACATATTATATATTAATTCAATATGTGTTCAGTTAACAGTGCTGAATTCAGCTGTATCTGCTAAATCAAAACCCACCAACTAAGGTATCATCACCAGTAGGACACAGCTTAAATGAGATCTAAAATCAGCATACTTACACTCAATGACTCTCCCACTATGAGCATGACACCCTCAAAATGTCCTTGGTATAAATTTCATGTGATCATTTTCCCATTCAGGGCAGACTGTCTACGCTCTCAGATAATTAATCTCAGTTTAGCAATAGATATTGGACTTAGTGTTAATCCTTTCAAATATAGACTCTTGTAAGTACAATATCAGCATTAAGTATATGCATTAATACATTGAAAGTACATGAAGTAGGACGGCATGAAGAACATGGAGTATTTTCAGGGTCTATGACAAAATTTTTGCTCTTACTTTTTGTAAATGCGTACCAGACTATGAAGTAGGCTGGTGCCATATTTTAGGAGAAGAGACAGGGCAGTAGTATTGAAGGAAAAATCTTCCTATGTTAGAAAATTTTTTATATTGTCCAAGTAATATTTTTCTTTTAAAAATAACTTTACTTTATAGGTATTGATTTTAAATTATAATTTCTCTTTATTTTTGAGAATCTCATACATATATACAATGAAATAGATCATAAATACCCTCAATTTTTCTTCTCCAACTCGTCTATATCCCACTCAACATATGCTCTTCCCAGCACTGCACTCTTCCTTCCTCTCTCTTTGTCCCTTCAAGTCTAATTTGTGCTGCCCAGATGTATATGAGGGATTTAATTGCTGCTTACCACTGGTTTTCCAGAAATAAAAGTCATGGCACTTGGAATATAGCAAACTTTTGCAATCCCTTGCCTCGGCTGCCTTTCCTGTGTTTTTTTTTTTTTTTTTTTTTTTTTTTTTGATTATAGTGTGCAAATGTAATGCAAATTATTCGATATACATACCTATACATATACATATTGATACCTAGAAGGTACCGATATATAATTAAAAGACATGTATATACTATTATGTTCCTATAAACATAAATACAGGCATTGATTGTTAGAGAAATATTTCTCTGATATTTAAAATCTGACTTTGGCTGAAGAAAAATGAATTTCATGACCCTTTCATGTTCATTAGTTAATACTATCATAGTGTTCTTTTTAACCTAATCACTGTCCACTCACTTAAACCAAATGTTTATGCTTTGAGCTTACATCTTAGCAGTCTTATATGCATAGTTCTTATTTCATTTTCAAGACTTGTGTAACTGCAGAAACAAAAGCAAAACCATAAAACTAATCACACACAAAATTAGTAACTATTAATTCATTTTGGACTTTCAGATTTCCCTGAAATATTTAGGAACTATAACCAGTGCTTCAGTCAAGATGTTTTTGTATTTTATTATATTCTTGACAAGGTTCATAGATAAGAGTTACTAGCTATAGGCATTTTACAATACTTTTTTTTATTAATTAATACTGACACCAGTTAAGACACTTCTTAAAACAATAAGAATGATACAATCTCCCTGAGGCTGACATTCCTGTTAAAATAAGGACAGACTATTTTACAACAGGAACTAAAAATCACTGCTCATACCCACCATCTTCTAGAGATGAAAATTGCCTTAAATTGTAAACTGAATAAAAGGAAAAGAAATAATAAAAGGAAAGAAAATAGCCACTAAAATTTCTTTTAAGTTAAAATGTTGAAAAACTGTTAGAATATTGAAAAAATGCACACAATAGCTACTTTTGCCTTCTATATGGTCTTTGATGACATTTTAACAGTGTTTGAGGACATAATTTATATGCTACATACTTTGCCAATTGCAAGTATAGAATTAAATGTTTTCATTATATTGTTATAGTTGTGTGCTCATCATCAAAATCACTTTTTATGACATTTTATCACCCTAAGAAGAAACTTTGTGTTAATAAGCATTCATGTTTCTGTCTTCTCTCCTATCCCCACTCATCAATAAGCAATCAACAATCTACTTTGTGTTGAAAGGTTTGCTGAACTTATCCTAGAAATGTCATATCAATTGGATCACATAATATCTGGTGTTTTATTTTTTTTTCTGGCTTCTTTCACTGAATACGCTGCTATCCAAGGACCACCATAGCACCTTCAATTCATGCATTATTTTAATATTTATTTTTTGGCGTCATACTATTGATAATATATAGATGTGGTACCTTTGATTTATCTATGTGTTGATAGACATAAGGTTTTTATAATGTTTAGTATTACTGATATATCCTTGCATTTTATAAGTTTTTGCAAAGTGTTATAATTTCATTTCTTTTAAGAGTAAAATTGCTTAGTCAGTATAATAGCTTTCAATGTAAATTTATTGGATGAATAGTAAAGGATCAGTTCTTTGTAATATCAACCATGGTGAATTTTTGAGTCAACAAATTCTGCAAAGAGTATCAAAAGCTCTGCATTCCTCTACAATAGGTCCTGATATCCTGTCTCCCTGCTATTTACAACTTGGAGCCCAAAACATTGCATTGGCTGCCCAGTGTAAAAAGGAATAGATAAAAATGTAGAAAGATGAAGTGGCATGAACATGGTGACAGAGATAGATAGTAAGAACCAGGCCAGGGATTCAGATGTTTGAGTCTTAATTCTGTCATTTCAACCCTCACCCAATAGGAAACGAGCTGCCAGCATAAATAATTCCCTAAACTTTCAGAGAAACATGATTAATTGAAACTCATCATCCATCCTTTTTCCTTCTTGAAATGGCTACAAAATAATATGAAAATATGCATGTAGATCAGTAGAATAGAGAAACAGGAGAATAAGAGATCTGGAAGTATTCTGGCAAATAGATGAAAAAAGCATTTCACAACCACAATTATTCATCCCCTAAATCTCAGAAGAGGTAGAGACTTGGACCAGTTTACAGTAATTCTGGGAAAGCCAGGTTGCAAACAGATTAGACTTATTGAATACAGAGCTCTTAGTGTGTGGACTAGCTTGCTTGGAGTCAAGGCAGAGACCTAGAGACACTACAGAATCTCGTTTATTAGCTAATCATGTTGCCAAAGCCCCACATATATACATAGAGGCTATCAATTTTTTTATTTGTTTGTTTGTTTGGTAGAGCATTGTATAATAGTTGAGAGCAAAAACATTGCCCAAACTTTCACTCTAGTCTCCACTATGAAAGAAAATTTCTTAATCAAGTAGAAAATTGAAATCCAAAGAAAAGAAAGAGATAGCAGGGGAAGAAACAACAACAACATTACAAACACAGTATTCTCAGTAGATATTATGACTATACAATAATAATAGTGTTTTTTTTTTGTTTTGCTTTTTTTCTAAGATATTAGGCAATTGCACTTGGGAACAGGAGAGATGTCTCAGCAGTTATGAACACTAGCTGCTCTTGCAGAAGATGTGAGTTTAGTTCCCAGAATCTACATATGATTCACAACCATCTGTAATTCCAGCTCCCGAGGATCCAAAACTTTCTTCTGGCCTGCACAGTCAACAGCCCTGCATGTGGTGAACATACATCCATACATGGAAAACATTCATGCAGGAAATTATCATGAAATAAGATATATCTAAAAGAATAAATTTATTAAGAGGCTCCCAGAATTATAGCAATTAGAAATAATAAAGTAGAAGATGTAAAATAATATATATGTGAAAATATAGAATTAACTCTTAAAATGAAAATGTACCCAAGAAACTCCAGAATAAAAATATGAAATTAGTAAAGTCTGTGCACTGAAACTTGGAATTTGTAGAACAAAATCATCCACAAGACCATGTTTTTCTTCCAAAGTTGCTAGTTAATTAGTTCCAGAAAAACCAGGAGTTAGGTGAAAAACTTTGGAGACATGCAAGATGGAAACCCGCACAAGGAGCTTTGAAAGACAGAACCAGGGATATGCCTGAGTCATAGATAAGGCAACCAGACTAACCCAGGTCAGAAAATAGAGAGAAACTGAGGACGAAAAAAATGAAGCCAGCTTTTGAAAAGATAACATAGATATTCTACACATCATGAAAATTACGAGGTCTCTAGTTATCCTACAAGTATCTGTAAAGTAATAAAATATGAGCTATAACACAGGACCCTTGTTCATTCCAGTGTGAGCTAAAAGTCTGTAAAACCATAAAAAATTCAAAGTTGCCTTGTTCAGCAAGTCAGTAATACCTGTCACAATTTAATTGAAAATTATGGGCCAGTTATTGGAGAGGGCAAGAGAAAGGTAAATGTGGGTTGTTTGCTGAAAGGAAGCTACATTTTCAACTTCTATAATTGGAAGCGAACATGGTTTAGAGTCAATAAATTGATTTCTCTTTGAAATATGAGTTAAATGCTAAAAGAAACAGGGTGGTTTAATTTGGGAAGCAGGCATGTACAACAGCAGAAATGGGGCAGAGATCGTATGTCTGAGAACATTTTAAATTTAATTTACTTGAAAAAAACTTTGGGAGTAACTAATGTTTTGAAGCAATTATTTGGGTTTAAATTATTATTGACCGAGAGTTTCAGTTACTTCTATTACAAAATGAGAAAAGTAACACGTGGATTTCATGGGATTTTGAAGAAGATACATCTTTTTGTCTCTTTATTTTTATGTGTGTCGATGTTTTTCCTGCAAGTACATCTGTGCTATGCATCACACGCATTCCTGTTGACCGCAGATACTTGAAGAGGGTGTCAGATGCCCTGAAATGGGAGTGAGAGATAGTTGTGAGTCTCCACATGGGGGGCTGGGACTAGAACCTGGGTTCTCCGGAAGAGTAGCCAGTGTTCTCAACAACTGAGCCTTCTTTCCAGCACCAAGCTGCAGAATTTCCTAAGCAACATCTCATGGGAAAGGAGAGCATCTCATTGTTGTAAACTGTGCATACATTTTCTTCACTTTCTCTTCATAGGCACGCATGCAGCAGAGTCCCTGGTGTACCATGGCATGTGGGCTGCAGGAGATAGGTCTAATGAGACAACTAGTACTGAGAAACTTCTAATCCATATCCTTCCCGCAAAGTTTTCTAGATGTATCAATTTTTATAGAACAGTATAGCTGGCATTAAATAATGCAGTAGCAAACATTTAGGAATAGATCTTAAAAGAAGATGAGAGTGGCATTGTGTTCCATGTGCTGCTTCCTGTTAATCTTCATTTTCATAGAAAAATGGCATAATTGAAACAGTTGGGATCTTGTTGCAGATCAATTAAATGTTACATATGAGCCAAGTATGATGAATCATTACTTGCTAAATTCTTTCATTTTGTTTTTATTGTCAAAGTTAATGGTCTGGAAAATGGCAATTTAGAAACAAATTGTAAGAATACGGAAGACATTAGTGTGGCACAGTTACGGTAGGGCACACCTGTAACTTGGATCTGGAGTTAAGAGAATTTGAAGTTCAAGGTCGGCATTGGCTACATAGTGAATTCAAGGCTAGCCTGGGTTATAGGATAACCTCTATTAAATGCAAAAGAAGCAATTTAAAAATACTGCAATTTTGAGAAAATAGTCTTTATTATCTTACATCATGTTATCATTTCTAGAACAAATTACTTACCACCAGTGAAGCATGTTTGAACCTTATTTTTCAAATTATACTACATTGAAAAGACATATGTAGAGGCTTCACAAAGTTATGTTATTATATACATAAATATATATGCACAACAGGTGTTTTTTTTTTTTTTTAGTAGATGTCATTTATAGGATTAACAGTAATTTTTAAGGGTGTCAGTTCTGGGCACTTATTTGGTTAATTATGTTGAATAAGTATAGAAAACCATACAAATGAATTTTGATAAACACTGTAGGAAACTGTTTATTTGTGTATATGTGTATCTAATAAGTAGTAGAGACACATACTGGATGTGGTTATGGTTGCAGATGTATTCACAGCATAAATAGCGTCAACATTCTATTGTCTATACTTACTCTTACCGGCCATTGTTGGTTATGCATTCATACTAGTGTCTACTAGGTTTCTAAACTTATAAAATATGTTCAGGATCAAATTGAAGGTTTAGAACCCTTGTGTTCTTGAAAGAACATATACTTGCAATGTTTCATCTATGGCTTTAAGAGGTTCATAGATTCTTTTAAGCACACTTATTTTGGGAATGGAAGTTAAGACATGTTCTACCTAATATTTCTAAACAAAAGTAAAGACACCAAGAACAACATGCAGAAGTAAAAAGATAAGATTTTAGAATCAAGAAACTGTGGTTAGAAAGTCTTGCTTTGCACAGCAAATTCACTGTCAGCTAAAAAGCTGGATTTCTAAAATGACTACACATCCAAAAGGAGGGAGACTTGCATGCCCTTGTTCAACAATACTTTATTCAAAACAGCAAGAAAATGAAATCAGATTGGATGTCCATCAACATGAATACATAACAAGAAGTTTGTTATATATAAACAATGGAATTTTATCCAACCGTAAGGAAATGAAATTATGAAAAATTCAGGAAAATTAATAGAACCTGGAGTTTTTCTACTAATATTAACACAGGCTAAGAAAGGCAGATACTACACACACACACTTAGAAGCAGATCCTTGATTCTACTTGTTATATATGTGAATTTATGTGTTAGCAAAAGAGAGTGGAAGACAGGAAACTAGGAAGGACCCCTTGAGATGAGAAAATGCAAGCTTTAAAGTGTGTAATTTAACACACATGAAATTAAAGGCAAAATCCTGGGGACAAAGGGGTACAGTGAGAGTGTGAGACACAGAAATATGAGGCTTGGCATGTTTAAAAATGCCATGAAGAAACTTCCATGTTTATTAAAAGTAAATAAATGACTTTGAGGTTATATAGCTGGTATTGGGTAATTTAACAATGAATATTTCTTTCTGATTGTTCAGTAGGTGCAATATAGCACAAAATTATGACAAGAAACATGAAACATTGTGGGAGGAAAGGAGAGTGGAATTCTTTGTATATTATGTTCACCTGCTTTCATCTTGCTGAAACTTTCATGTTGCTTTCATGTGGGTGACTGGTTGAGTATATTAAAATATGCCTGTTATTTGTAAAAGTAAATTTTGTTTTCCTATTGTTTTTGTCCTCTTGGAGGCTTACCATTGAGTAAGCTCACCTTTTCTTAGCTTGTTCTGAACTCTAGCTGGCTCAACTCAGCTGTTCTGATTCAAACTCCTCTCCAAGCTGACTGATTCAACCTAGCTTCTCTCAGCTTCTCACTGAATTGCTCTACTTGGCCTCAAACTAACTCTGGCAATTTTTTTCTAATTTTCTGGCTCCCGATTTTCTGGCTTCAACAACCTCTGCTGACCCGCACTGAACTATGTGAACTCATGAATGAACTCAACTCCATTGCACTCACTGCACCGACTCCCATCTCTCTCTCCTTTCCTGTCTTTTCTTGTGAGAGTTGGGTGTATTCTATCTGATTCATTCTGTCAAGTCTTTCTCTTATTCATCACCTTTTCCCTCAATTAAACATCATTGTTTGGGATTAAAGGTGAGTATTAAGGGCATGTCTGTATTCCAGCCAGAGGGATTAAAGATATACAGTGTGTCTGCATTACAGCCGGATCATACAGACCTAGAGGGTCTTTGGATGATCCTTTACCACAGCAATGATGTTACTATATTAAAGTATCCTACAGTAATTCTTTTATGTGTCAACAATAATGATTAAGAGATATAGTAAAAAAAAATGAAGAACTACTGAATCCAGAATGCAAAATATAAACTGCACACACTAGCTTGAAAAATGTTAATAAATAATATAAATACATTTTTATTAGTTTATAATAAAGTTAAGTCTAAAGTTGGGGTTATAATTACAAGAAAGTAGGCTTCAGGCATGAAAATGACCTTGGGCTAAGATCGGGAAGTTGGTTCAGATATTTTGGTCATCCTGAGAAGCTCTTAGAAACAATGATCATGGGAGTGTTCATGGAAATGTGTTTAATGCCTTGCTTGTTTTTTGACTATTGGTGTTTATTGTCTTGCTTGTTCCTTGACTATTTGCATCTATTGTATTGCTAGTTCCTCAACCTAGAACTGACCTTAATACTTGCATGTAATTAAATGGTATAAAAGCAAAAAGGAGGAGGGGGGATGCGATAGGGAGTTCTGGGGGTGTAGGGGAATGGGGAAAGGAGATGACATCTGAAATGTAAATAAATAATTTATCCAATTAAAAAAAAAGAAAAAAAGTTGGGCTTACATTTATAAGCGGCAAAACATCATTGAATAAATAGGACATATCAGTAAATTAGTGGATTATTTAATAATATCACAGTTTTTCACTGTGTTCTTTCGTGAACTGTAAATTAATACATTTCCAAAGGTTTACTTTATATTCTCTATAAAATACTTATTGAAAATGTATATTCTAGTAAACTGCCTTAAAGAGAAAAAAGAGACATTTTTCAAATACCTGGAAACAAAGATGATCTTTATAGATCATGTTTTTATAATTATATAAAGGTGTGCACAAGTGCAATCTTAGCAAAATTTTAAGCTTACACAATAGCCTTGATTGTCAGTTGTTCTACATTTTTGGCCTTTCTTTAGAATCACAGCATGATTTGTCATAGTAATTATATTGCATTCACTGTCCCTTACCTCTAATTTAAATCTTACTAGAGTACAGATTTTTTTTTAAATGCTATAGTCAAAAAACCAGCAGCTACAGAGAACAAGGTGATCTCCTAAATTTGAATAAAGAAAATATTAAGAATTTGGCAATATTATGTCCATTTAAGGTTATCATATGTAATTTCATATGCAAGATTATCTTATTAGTTCTATTAATTATAAGATTATCTAGTATTTCAACTAACTAGAATGCTTTATTTTATGTGGGATTTTTTCTAATCTGGGCATATTTGTATTAAAGATGTATTGGTATCTCTGTCCAGTAAGGTGACTGTTACAAAATATCAAGTCTAGGTTCCTTGTAGACAAATCTGTAAATCAGAAATTCCAAAGTCAAAGTGACAAGAGATTTGGTGTCTGGTGAAGTGTGCTACTCTTTGATGATTGTCTTAACTTCACAGTGTAGAAGTGGCCAGAGATCTCTTGTGACTTCTTTCCTAAGGATTCAACCATGAGGGTTCCTTTCTAATGATCTAGCTGTAGTGTAGAGCCCCTGCATCCCAACATCATTATCCTAGGAGTTGAGGTTTTAGTACATAGATTCAAGGAGCCTTTAAAATAAAAAATGAGCTTTATATACTTAAGATGGGATGGCTTTATCTTCACAGAATAATAAAAAACTTTTAAAATGTTTTTACTATTTTTGGAATAAATACTATCTTGATCAAAATAATATTGTGAATATGTACCTTTGGGTAATGACATTTAGAATGAATGATATGATTTCACTGTATCATTTATTTTTCCCTGTCAAATTATGCTTGATATAATGATAAATGTTTCAAAGGCATTATACATGGATAGGCTAGTACTATTAACATTACTGACCTCAACATTTCATTAAGAAAATATCAATTCAACTATTGGAAAGCTTAATTTTAAGTTTTAACTCCATAGAAACAGCTGTATTTTAATTTTTCCACTAAACTGAAGTGAGGAAAAATAGAGGCTCCCCTGTCAGTCCATGAGCAGGCACTGTTAGTTTGTCCTGTGTAACCTTAATGAGAATGGTATCACAGATATTGAACCAGGATATTGAGGTTGAAATAATTTTCAAAAGCAAAGAGAACTTGAGTCCAAAAAGATAGTAGCAGTAAGGATAACAAACAAAATATAGTTTCAATAATTAACAAAACCTCAAAATAAATCAATAACCAAGCCAACATGAGTATATTATACAGGAACTGTGTCCTCCTAAACCTAAATGACAAGTGGGTTCCTATAAATCTTCAATAGATGGAAGTCCCATGATGTGTGACCTTCTGCCTAGGGGGAAGGACAATGCTGTACAAGAGCCTCTGAAATACTCAGAAGTAGTAGATCACCCAAGAAAATTTAAATGAAAAAAAGTCTCTGGAATCTAGGGTAGGACTGGACATGTGGTCAGCAGTCATCAGAAGTAGAGTGGAGGCTCATTTTAAAGGCAGTGCTTGGCATATATTTTAGGAACCTCTAACAACTGTGCAGGTTAGAATATCGAGGAAGACTCTTAGGCCAGTAGGAAAGAATTGGGAATTCTCTTAGGGAAGCCAAACGTAGTCCTGAAAATGTGTAAGAACTTCAGTGAAAAGCGATCTGCTAGCTGTTTAAATTTGGATTTATAGGGATATGTAAGTGATTACTTACTGATAGTTACAGAAATTTTATTTACTGCCTTGAAACCTGGATAGTTAAGAGGAAAGAATGAAACATGTACTCATTCCTTGCTGTATAATCTGAACTAATGGGCAATGCAATAGAAGAGATCAAATGCACCCTAACAAACAATTTCAGCTAATAATTAATCTGAAAACCCGCTACACAGTTAAAAATGCAGATTCTCTACCCTCATTTGATTAATGCATATAGATTCTGAACATAAATGGCCCTTTGTATCAAACAAAAGCAGAGCCAGAGGTGTTTTTCTTGATGAAAAGTACAGAACCACCTACTGTTTTGCCAGATGGATGGAACCTGCATTTAAACAGGTGCTTGGATACAGGGTCTAGTAACCACGACCACAAATGGAGGCCACAGTGATTTGTGTCACTTTGGTACGAGATCAGCAAAATCAAGATCGAAAGAACAAATGAGTCTGCTACCCAAAGTCTTCAGCAGATAATAAAAGGGACAGGCAGAAGGATAGATGAAGATTCTTCATCTTCTGATTGGGGATGAAGGCACCTAAGGATATGCAATTGTTCAACCATAGGATCATTCAATAAAGGCACTAGCGTGTAGGGAAGCTGTGCTTTTTGAGGATGGAAAGGGACTGTACTTGGGAATGTATATGCACCTGGATTTCTCTATTTCATTACAGAACTCTGTATCTTGGGCTAATTGTGAGGTAAAGGGTGCTTGGCTTGTAAGTCATTTCTGTGACTTTCTTTATTTTATGATACAATAAATATTAAGGGAAAGGATGTCTTAATTTTGGAAAGGAGCTATTAAGTGCTAAAGAAAGGACACTGGGGTATTACTATTCATCTGTGTTTTACTCATAGATTTGATTGGCATTTATGTTAAAGCTCTAATAAAACCAAGATAAAAACAACTTAATGTGACATATGATAAGAATATGTATGACCCAGGCACAGTGTTCCAAGAGTCAGAATTACAACTCTGTATTTGAGTGATCTTTCTTTTGAAAGATAAAATGTTCATGACTGCTAGCTTGTGGGTCTTTATACATATTAATTTCCAATTTAATATTGACTATATGTAGTAGAATTAAAGAAGTAATATAATATGTTCAAATCAGGCAGATGTCCAACTTCTTTAAGCTAAACTACAAAATTCCAGAAAACAATGTCTATTTTTTTCCGATATAATGCATTAAAAACAATAAGCAGCAAATGCCTGGCCCTTGCTCACTATATGGTAACTTTTCTGTACACACTCTTTTGTTTCTTATCTTGTTAATGACTAATAAAATTACGAATAACAGAATGATTGTGGGACACCCAAAGGATGCAGAGTTGCACACACTAGCTCATCCATCAGTAGATACTCAATGTACCAAGCATGTTTTCATGAGCTCCTAAGGCTTCACACACAAAAAGAATGGAACAGTCACAGCCTTTCATGGGGTGTTTAGTTCAGTAAAAGAACAGGTGATATTTAGTCATTGATGTCTCTTGCTTGTACAGTGGTTCTCAACCTTCCTAATGCTGTGACCCTTTAATATAATTCTTCATGTTGTTGTGAACCTCAACGTATTTTCATTGTTACTTCATAACTGTAGTTTTGCTACTGTCATGAATCATAATGTAAACTGTTTTGGAGACAGCTGTTTGCCAAAGGGGCCATGACCCACAGGTTGAGAAATACTGCTAGTCTTCCCTCCCCTTCTTTTTTACTCATCTATTAAAAATCAACCAGTAATTGTGCATACCAGTTTAAGAAATTGTTAGGAATGAAATTATCTACTTTGAAATTTAACATTTGATTATTTTTAGTTCCTATTTTCACTTTTATGATTCTAGAAGATGGAGAATTTTCAAGGTTTTTTGTTCCCTAAAAAAAAATCAAACAGAATTATTCCAGAAATGTGCATTTAAAAGAGACAATAAAAGAGAAACAGATTTTTTTTTATCTTAAAGAAATAACTTTTCTTTATGTAAAATAAGGGTGGTACTTATTTCTTCTGCACTGGAAAGCCATGTTTGAAGGAGAGTGAAATGTTCCTAACCTACTTTTCTCTCTTCAATTTTTACCTTTATCAGTCTTGCTAATTGCCTGGGTGTCCTTTACCCATCTATTTTCTCGATTCTTTCCCAGAGGCTTGGTTTAATTTTAAAAATGCAGTGTACTCAGCCCTAATTATGTGAGAGCGTACTGCAGGCAAACAGCAAGAGATAGTAATGACCAAACCGTGTTCTCAAATCAGTGACATGGCTATCGCAGCCAGTTGTTATAAATATTTAATGACTAGGAAATACAGTCATGGAAGGCAAGACTTAAAAGCTAGTGACATTTGAAAAGAGGAGTCCTTCCAGAAACAAAATTTCACTAGATAAGATTTTAAAAATAACTGTACTTGTACTTTTCATGTTTTTCTTAAGTACTTAAAAATTTCAAGAATACTTATAATTCAATCCCCCTTATAATTAGTAATTAGAGACAAAAAGGCTCCATGGATTTCTTTGAGTAATAATGATTTTTTTTTTTTTAAAAAATGTGCTACCTGTGAAACCAAAAACTTAGTGTTGTCATTGAAATTCATGTTTTTATATTGACTTCATTGTCCACAGTGCTTATTTTAAAGAATCTGCCATGTTTATTTTTACATCAGTTTAGTAGGAGAAAGGGCATCATCAAGGCATTGTAGATTATCACACCTGGGGAAACCCAAAGTCTGTGAAAAATTAAAAATAAAAAATAAAAACAGGAGGTAGACAAAGTGCAGTGTTGCTTGTTAAGTTCTGAATATGTTTGGAACAATATCCTAAAACTTCTCTTCTTTTTCTTTGAATCCAAGAACAAAAAAGAAACAAGATTTTAAGAGAAGCAGTTTTCTTAAACAAATATTTTATCAGAAACACACCACACACACACACACACACACACACACAAACAGCCAGTAAAAATATACAAAGGAAAATACTGTAACAGGAATTATTATTATCTGACTACAGGTTAGGTGACCAAAATATGGAGAAATTATGTTTTAAGATCACTTGTAAGAGAAGAAGCTGAGATTTGAACCCATGGATCCAGTTCAAAATCTGAGATCCTAATAGCCCCTAAAGTTTTCAGTTATGCCCTCATCCAGTGACTGGCATTTTTCTTATAAAAATACATTATTTTAGTTTTTAAAACTGAATCCTTTAGCTCACATATATATTTATTTACATATTTATTAGATATTATAGTATTTAGATACACACATACATTGTTTAGTTCTTAAATCACATTTTACATGTCCCATCTACTAAATCTCTTCCTGTTCTTTTATTTGTGGAAAAGCTTGCAAAAAAGTAATTTTTATAATCCTTTGAAAAATGTAATAACCTATCTTTGTCTCTAGTCATCATATTGTACAATAGCAGGCCCCACCTTGTTACTTCTAATTGCAATGTAGTACTTACTCTTCCATCGGCTTGGCTTTTCTCTGTCCTGTCTGCCCTAAACTCTGCCACCACCTCTTATTCGGAACTACCATGCTGAGATCAACTGTTTCAGGTTTCATGCATACATAAAGTCTTAGCACACCACCTGCCTTTCTGTGCCTAGATCCTTTCACTTAAAGTAATGTGCTCTTGTTAAACCGTGTGCTGCAAATTACATAATTCTATTCTTTTTTATGGCTAAGTTGAATATATGTGCCATATTTTCTTCCTTAATAAGTTGATAAACAGTTGCGTTGTTGCTGCAAAGAATATTAGAATCAGGATTTTTTCTTTGACATGGTGATTTCTTTTCCTTTGGGTATGCACCTGTCATTGGATTATTGGATCATACGGTTATTTAATATTTAAAAGGCACTTCTATACTGTTTTTCCACCAAGTGTGTGCAAGGATTTTCTTTATTCCACACCTTTCCACTTCTCTCTCTCTCTCTCTCTCTCTCTCTCTCTCTCTCTCTCTCTCTCTCTCTCTGTCTCCATATATATAATTGTAATTATAAATATTATATAATTGTAATTATAATATATATGTATATATACATATATATGTATATGTATGTATATTACAATGAGGTGGGTGTTTTCTTTGCTGATAAAATTTTTTTTAAAGTTTCATATCCCTGTTGGCCATTTGTGTGTGTGTGCATATGTGTGTGTTTTTGACAAAATATTTGTTTAAGAAAATTGCTTGTATTAAACTATTGTTGCATTTTGGTAAGAAATATCTCAAAGTTTCTTGTATGTTCTGGATATTAATTTCTTGTCAGATATAAGTTTGCACATATTTTTCCTGTTCTAGAGATTGCTTAGATTCTATTAATAGTTTTCTTTGCATATGGGGGGGGGGTTAGTTTGCCCTGGCTATACATAACCTAATTAAATATAAACATATACATAACATATACATTACATAACTAAATAACATTTAGTTATATTCTCATTTGGGGAATTGTACCTAAAAGTTAAATATTGACTCAATTTTTATTAGAGATTCACTCCAACCTAGTTCATCAGAGTGACTAAAATTATATATGTACAGATCTTGTTACCTCAATGCTCATTTGTTCTTCAAAAAAAAGCTAAAATAAGTGCCAAAATATGAAGAATATTTAAACAAAAATAAAAGTGAAGAACTCATTATGAAATCATTTCACAGTGGATGGAAATGAGAATAAGATCTGAAATTAGAGATATAAGAATTAATGAACAAAGATAATTACTATACAAAGTATCAGTGTTTGCCATAATGTTTTTGTATATCACCATGTAAGTGTCATTATTGTAAATCATTATATATCATAGTATAAAATAAGACATTGTGAGGATAGTAATAGATTTCAGTTGCTTGGAAATCTTTAGGATGTTTGTTATTAGACTTTGATGTATTGGAAAAAAGGTAACTAATGAAGACAGGAAATGGCGTCCAAGACATCTCCAGGAATTCCAATACTGTTGCACCTCTGGGATCCATCCTTGTGACTTCTGATGTCTAGAGACATAGGATTCCATTTAGAGAGTAACTGTAGCCAACATTACTGTTTTCTAAGTATCCCTGGGTTAGCGGGAGTGTAGAAGTATGGAATTCATCTGAGGTCCCGAATCCCACTGGGTTCTACATGGAAATTCTAGAAACCTGTAGAAGACAAACAATAACAATGCCATAGAATTAGAAAATCCCTTGCAAATCTCTTTGTTTATGAGTTGCTTTTTGTTAAGTGTTTTCCACCTTTCAGAAAACTAAGATTAGCAAGGCCAGAATTTCTTGGAATATTAGACAAGGTTAAAATGTTCCTATTGTTAAGCTTTCCTTATAGGTAAGAACAAATTTTTGAAGTATCAGCAGTGGGTTCATGGCACAATGTGTGCGATAAATTTTTAAGTTACCATGAGACAATTAAACAAAAGATATTTTTAAAGATACAGGCTCAAATGCTTCAATTACAATAGGTTATTTTGCTCTTGCCTCTGTCTGTTGCTTTCACTTTCTTCCTTTTGTCTGTGTAAATCTTAGAATATGTCTCCAACCGAGCTTGCCTTTACTTTCCCTGTGTTAGCAGACTTTGCAGTCTAACACAACATAGAGAACAAGAAACAGAATAACAAAAGGAAATGAATCCACCAACATGTGTAAGTGAACACTTTCTAGAATTTTCAAAGTTTACCTGTAAGTGGCACTTGACAGTTCTTATTACTTTGCTGTCTTCTTTTCCTTTTCTGACTATGTTCTAGTATCACTGACTAGTGTATGACAAGCTCTTTTTCAGAGTCCAGCTTCTTTATATCAGCTTAAATGATACTGGTCCTTAATTTGTCTTTAAGACATCTTCTCTTCTCCTGGGAATATGATGTTTGAGAAATGTCAGCCAGGAGTATGCTTGAGATCTCACCCTCTACACAGTAACAATAACTCCTGATCTGTTCTACCCCAGAACATATCCTTTCCATAAGAACATGTATTATGTTACTGTTACATGCTTTTGAGTCCGTATTCTCTTCACCTTTACTACCACGGGTCAGACCTTGTTTTTATTATTATTATTATTTTGCTATCATGGTTCATCTAATGTTGTTCCACATCTGTTTTCCAAAAACATATCATGGTTCTCCTAAATATTTTGCTTATTTGTGAACACATGAACTGCTGTGTTTTTAGAGATTTATGATGCTATTGTTGACATAGAGTTACTCAGCTTTCAACATGATATCTATTGTCCATGGCTACATCATGCACTTAGTGTATTTAGTTGAACATATTTCCTTTTATCTTAATTCACGACTTGCTCCATCCCTTTATTCTCAGTGCTTGGCACCCCTATGATGGTATTTATGTTTCAGACTCTTGGTCTATGTTCTGGTTAACCATGTCTCACTGAGTGTATCAGTTCTGTATGGGTTTCATTGCTCCTTGATGATCTCTATCCCCTCTGTTCACCTGTTGATCAACATCAGAAATTATATAAATGAATAAATTTTTTTAAAAAGTTAATTTCTCCACATTTAGTAGGTCTCAAGTTTATTTTATATTTTTGTTTTCTGTAAATGTGGTTCCACTATTTTGCATATTTTATCACTAAATTAAAACTAAAAGCTATACATAAAAACCTACTTAATTATGAGTTGTTGATCAAAGTAATAGATTAAAGAATTAAATTGATCAGTCCAAGTTAGATTTTTACAATTTCCAATAAAATTTAGTTAACTGAGGCCTTGAGAAAATTGCTGAGTTTTACAGCTGTACTAAGTCCAACTCAATACAGATTAATAATCATATAGTATGTGCAACTACTAAGGTAAATCAAGGCAGTGCAATAGACATGGTTAATATCCTTTTCTTCTTTTTAAGCTTAATACTTGTTTAAAATGTAATAAATGAGAGATTAGAGGTGACTTTTGATAACAAATGAAAAACATAGGGATGTGTATGGTAACACAGAGCTAGGAATTAATCGAGGGCTCTGAGAAGCTGCTATGAAGTGTAGCACTCGGCATCTAGGATCAAAAGGCAAACAGGAATTAATGAAGTACACAGTGGTTTGAGGGCTGTGTGAGCAGAGCTCAACATCTGACCTTTGACCCTTGTGGTGAAGCAGTAATTACTAGTCAAAGTTTGAGTCATTCGTTACCAATATTAGTTGGAAACATATGTGTGTGTGTGTGTGTGTGTGTGTGTGTGTGTGTATAAAATCATAATAGATTGTGATGATAGATAATAGATACATAATAAAATACCCCTTAAGACAAATACTCCACACATATTTCATATATAATGTGTCATTCAGCTTTTGCTCATTTTAGACTGTCATGATTGTGTTTGAATATATTCTCTTTAAAAGTTCAAATTTGCCACAAACTTTTAATGAGAGTGAACATTTTATCACTTTGCATTCTCTTGGAACTTATAATTCTTTTCACACAATTTTAAGATCATATATATTTTCTGGTTATCGTAACAATTCTATTCTTTCTTGTCTCATTTCCTGACCACAAATTTTAACCAGAGCATCTATTTCTTCTGTTTCATTTTGGTTTTTGTCCCTCTTGCTTCTACTTATCTACATGACATAACTATTTAGTCCAAAGTCATTCTCTTCTCTCAACATATGTTAAAAATTTCCCTAAGATATGCTTATTGAGGAATATAAATACAATATTTATTATTATTATTTATTTTTTATACTCCAGATTTTATCCCCCCATTCATCCTCCAACTGTTCCACATCCCACACCTCCTCCCCACCCCCTGTCTTCACAAGGATGTACTCACCCCCAACCCTCACCCCACCTGACCTCTAAATTCTTTGGGGCCTCCAGTCTCTTGAGGGTTAGGTATATCATCGCTGATTAAACACAGACCCAGGAGTCCTCTGCTGTATATGTGTTGAGGGCCTCATATCAGCTATGTATGCTGCCTTTTTGGTGGTTCAGTGTTTGAGAGATCTAGGGAGTCCAGGTTAATTGAGACTGTTGGCTCTCCTACAGGGTCACCCTCCTCTTCAGCTTCTTTCAGCCTTTCTCTAATTCAACCACAGGGGTCAGCAGCTTCTGTCTATTGGTTGGGTGCAAATATCTGCATCTGACTCTTTCAGCGGCTTGTTAGGTCTTCTGGAGTACAGTCATGCTAGGTCCCTTTTTGTGAGCCCTTTATAGCCTCAGTAATAGTGTTAGGCCTTGGGACCTCTCCTTGAGCTGGATCCCACTTTGGGCCTCTCACTGGACTTTTTCCTCAGGCTCCTCTCCATTTCCATCCCTGTAGTTCTTTCAGACAGGAACAATTATGGGTGAGAGTTTTGACTGTGGGATGGCAACATCCTCCCTCATTTGATGCCCTGTCTTCCTGCTGGAGGTGGGCTCTATAAGTTCCCTCTCCCTACTGTCAGGCATTTCATCTAAGGTCCCTCCCTTTGAGTGCTGAGAGTCTCTCACTTCCAGGTCTCTGGTGCATTCTGGAAGGTTCCCCAACCTCCTACCTCCTTAGGTTGCCTGTTTCTATTCTTTCTGCTGGCTTATGCAATATTTTAAAGCATTTTTTTATTTAAAATGATGAATCTTAAGTATCTGATAAAATAAAACTTTATGGTATATATAGATTTTCTGATATATGTGTTTATTTATCCATGGATTATTTTGACATTATTGCCATTTATATAATCATAAAACAGACATCAAATCAAAGTTTTTTGTTGATAATTTCATAAGTGATGCTATGGTAAAGTATATTATACCAGAAAACTCAAGTAATCAAACATTTCTGCTTTAGCTATGTTTTCTGATGTTATTTTTTAAGCAGCTTGACCAAAGACATTCATGAAAGGAAGGATTTATTTGGACTCATTGTGAGCCACCATGTGATTGCTGAGAATTGAACTCAGGACCTCTAAAAGAGCAACCAGTGCGCCTAACCTCTGAGCCATCTATCCAGCCTCCTTACCCTCTGGATTTCCTTGTTAAAACCCAGTGATAAACTTCCTCCAGCAAAACTCTATCTCCTAAAGATTCTAAAGTCTTTCCCTATAGTGACACTAACTGGGGACCAAACAGTTTAGCTTATAACGTGCACTTCACACTAAACCATAATAACTACCATAGAACCGTAATAAGGTGCACTACCATTAAAACATAATAAATGAGAATTTTCCCTGCACCATTTGTTAACGGTGCTTCTCAATATGTTTGGCATTTGTATATAGGAAGGCTATAGATTTTTTTTCATGTTAATTTTGTATGTTACCATTCTGCTGTATGTGTTACTTAGCTTTAGAAGATACCTGGTAGGTATCTTTTAGGTAACTATTAGGGTCTTTTATGTACAGACTTATGAATAAGGATACTTTGACTCCCTTCCTTTTCTACTCCTATCCCCGTCATCTCTTTCTCTTGTCCTGTTTCTCTAGTTAAGAAAGAAAGGAGGGAGTGGACATCTTTATCTGGTTCATGGTATTGTTTTTCTTTTTTGTAGACATGACATTTTCTTCATTTTGATTAATGTTGAGAATGGTTAAAAGAATACAGGTACAGGAAATGGAATGGGTAACAGAGTAGAGAGGTTTAAGTGTGGGGGCGGGGGACAGGGATGGTTAGAACACAGTAGAGCCTCCTGTAACTATTACTAAAGATGGTTCATTCTGTTTTAAACGCAGGTCACATTGATATCTTTGCTGTTCTGAAATACCTTATCAGTCAATTTTAGCAGTAGTAGATGATATGTGAAGATATATTTCTATCACAAGTAACCTCTACTTGTGATGCTAACATAAGGAAATATATGATTTGAAAAAAAAAATCATAAATGACTAGATACAGTTGAGAGGAAAATGGAAAGACAATTTAAATAGCTTTCAGGAGCCAAAGGTTAAATCAATCAAACAACTAAATAAATTAGTAGTGAGTAATAACTCAAAGTATAATTTAATGTATAAAATAAGTCTGTTTATGGTTATAGAAATAAATGATTGGATCAATAAATAATGAGAAGAATTATCAGTGATTTATGTAAGCATTCTACCCTTAAGGATGTTGACTGTAGTCATGTTACTAATTGTCTCTCAGTAGTGACTCTTTTAAAAGAATGTGTTGAGAAGCCTGACTAATTCTGCCAAAATCTTCCAGAGTAATATACATGTACAATGTCAAGGTTACCAGACAAAAAATATTCTGGAAAACTGTGATAGCTAAACTAAAGGAATGTGGCAACAGATTAAAATGTGATGCCCCAAGAGAATTCTTCACCAGAAGAACCCTAGGATAGAAAACGAAGTCTGAATGAAGTATAGATTTAGTAACAACCAGATTCTGATACTGGTGCATCATTTGTCACAAATGTAAAATGTAAAAGTAGGGGAAACTTTAGAGTATATGAAAACTCATTAATATTACTCTTACTACATTTTTCTAATTTTGCAGTACTGGGAATTGAATCTGCAGCATTTCTCATGCTGGGCTAGTACAGTAACACTGAGTCAAGACCTGAGAAGTATATTTCTCATTTTTATTTTTCTTAAAATTTAAGGAAGATTCTTACTAAGTCATCATCCTTGGACACAATATGCATGCCCTTTAGGCAGGACTTGAACTTGTGTTTCTACTGTTCCAGGCTTCAGAGAAGCTGGGATTAACAAGTGTATTTCACTAGGGCTGGTTCAAAGATCCATATTTATAAAACAAAACAAAGCAATTTTTCATGACTAAAGATTTAGCAGCATTTATGACATAGTGTAGGCAAAGTCTCAAGTTTTTCCATCTCAAAAACGTCTGTACTTTTTACATAGCATTTAAAAAAATTATATCATCATTTATATTTCTGACTTACTTGGTGTGGTGACTTTATGTTCCAAAAATACAGACCATATCAGGTAGTCCTAGGAAACATGAAGGCACTCTACTCAGTTTTTCTTACTGCTTAAACTTACTTAATAGAATCCAGATAAATTATTCTAGAGCTTTGTTATTCTTCATTTGTAATACATAAAATATAGCATATTGGTAATATAGTCTCACCTTGAATGAGTATCGGCAATCCAACTCTGAGTGCTCCTAATATGTTTATTATGCTTCTAATATGTTTAATACAAATTCATGCTCACAGAGGCCTAGGAAAGCCTGGCCTATCATTTGTAGCTTTTGAAATTGATTATCATAATGTCAACAGTAATGATAGAATATAAAACATAATTCTGTGGATTAGTATAATAAAATAGCCTGTAGCATTTTCTGTAGAAATCAGTAATAGCTCAGACAGCCTTTGTTTATGCAGAGTAGACATTCTGCCTGGAAGGAAGCTCACATTTGGTTTGAGGCTGAAGTCTAGTAATCCACATGTCACATGGAATTTTGTGTAACAAATTATCGGAACGTATTAATTGTATGAAATGATGGGCTTTGTTTTGACATTTTTCATTTACATCTATCTTCTATTTTGATCATACTTATTCCTATTATTATTTCTTGTCTCTCTGCCTGTCTGGCTGCTTTCTTCAAACACTGATTCCTCTCCCCACCTCTCCCTTCTTCACCCCCTCTCCTCCTCCTCCTCCTCCTCCTCCTCTTCCTCCTCCTCCTCCTCCTCCTCCTCCTCCTCCTCCTCCTCCTCCTCCTCCTCCTCCTCCTCCTCCTCCTCCTCCTATTCTTATTCTTCTTCTTCTTCTTCTTCTTCTCTCTCTCTCTCTCTCTCTCTCTCTCTCTCTCTCTCTCTTTCTCCTTCCCTTCCTCCCCCCTTCTCTTTGTGTGTATGTGTGTTTAAATCTAGATTCCACATATGAGGGAAAACATGAAAAAAAATGTTTTATTGAGTATGATCTATTTTCACTCAACAGGATGGTTCCTGGGCACTTCTGTTTTTCTGAAAATGCATATTTTCATAGTTTCTAGGTGAAATAAACTGTATACAGCTCAATTTTTCTTTACATATTCATTTGTTATTGAAGTACATTCCAATATACCCACAGGTAGGTGAAATATTAAATAATTTATACTTTATAGAATTTTTCCCTATTTTTTACTTTCTCATTTCCCTGTTTTATTGTCAAAATGCAGAAGAGAATATATTTTAAATGTTATGTCTAACTAAGTCATTTGAATATTTTCAGTTCTATAATATCTATCCATGATATCTTTTTTTTATATGAAATACAAGCTTTAACCAAGAAGCAACTTTATTAGCTCTTAACTTCTCTTTAATGATTTTTTGTGGAGGACATTTCTGAGCATATCAACAGGCCTTTATACATGTCTTACTCAGTCCAAAATACAGTCATTTAGAACAGAAACCTATCCGTTTCATAAATTAAAATCCATTAACTGCTATTCATAGTGGAACACTTTCCATAAATGTTGAATATTAAAGATGAGCATACTGAAATCTAAAAGTGATACAATTGGAGTTGCTCTTCTCTAAATTCTTCTTTTATAATTTTCATGAGTGGTAGTCAGGACAAGATGTCACTGAACATTTACATATTTAGTTGTTACTGCCTGTAAGCATGTAGAAAGTGTCAAAAATATATTTGAAGGCTAGGGAGTTGTGAGCTTCACTGTCAAGGGTCTTAATGTCCTATAAAAGTATAAAGAGATGGAGACACAGTAATGACATACTTATATTCATATATTCCACATGTAATTTTTGTCGTTAAATACTGAATATTGTTACCAAGTAAACAGGACGGAGTGGTTACTTCAAACTGCTGGTAATAGAAGGGTGATTACTTCATATTGTTAGGTTCAGAGAACAGAATGAGAAACTTGACCTTGAACTGGACTTTAAAGGAAAGATATGATTGGCATGGTGACACAGAGAGTCAAGAACAGATATTTCAAATGGGGGAGTCCAACGTGAATATATATACAACAGCTGAAAAAATAGTGGAACTATTAAGAAAGGAATAGAAAACTAACCATTTCCCCCTCTCAAAGATGACTGAGGGATTAGTTTGCATTTTTAGATTGATAATTTTAGATGCTCTTTGGACATATTTTAGTTCATTAAAATGCTTGGTGCTATATTGAACTAATTTTATCATGATATTTAAACATGTAATTTAAAGTCATTTTTTCCATTATGTGTATGTGTTGTTTGGTGTGTGTATCTGTTTGTATTGGTGTTTGTAGGTAGCCATGCAAATATGCATATGGAGGCCAGAGGTGGATTTCTCTGCCTGCTTCAATCATTTCTCACCTTATTTTTATAAGCAAGGCCTCTCATAGAACATAGACCTCTTTGGTACTGCTGTGTTGGCTGGCCAGAGGGCTTCAAGTCTCTCTTCTGCCTCTATCCCAAAGCAGCAGTTTGGGTTATAGATTTGTGTTGTGCTCGGTAGCTTATAGGTAGGTGCTGGAGATCCAAATTCCAATCCTTAGGCTAATACTGTCCTGTTCTGGGACTTCTCCCCAACTGTCATTGTGATTCTTGTCATTGTTAACATGTCATGTCATTCTTGTCATTGTTAACATATATTAAACATTATTGAAAATCAAGATTTGGAAATATTTGAATTTGTTATTGTTAGATATACTTTGCATACATTTTAAAGTAAAAATTTATTTTTGATAAGGTCTTATTATAGAGGTCTGATCCATAATATATTGCATCATGGAGTTATGTTAGAATGTATATTACTCAAATACTATATAGTTTGCAATAAAAGAAAGATTTAATTTTTTGAGGATTTTCTGTTTGCTATATTCACATTATTTCTACTCTTTCTTCTTCCTCCTCCTTTTCTTTCCTTAGTTCCCCAACTCCCTCTGAAATTCATGATGTCTTCGTTAGTTATCACTGTTGCATATCTATTTCTACATGTATACTGAAGTCACTAGTGTCAGTTATATATAAATAAGTTTTTAAAAGTTTGTTCATGGAAAAGGCTGATTTCGTCCCTTCTGCAGTATTTAATTGGTTTTAGCTCTTCATCCAGAGGTGGGGACCTGGGAGATTTGTCCCATCTGTACTGGCATGTCAGCTTGTGTTTTCTGCATCTGTACTGGCATGTCAACTGGTGCGATTTGCAGCTGCAATGGAATGCTTGCTCTGCTGCCATTGTGCAGTTCTTGTTTAGAAGGCCTTTCTTCTTTAGAAAAACCTTCAAGTAATGATAGAGTTTATGATAGATACAAACTGAACATTAGAAAAAAACCATGTGTTATAGTAGTTTCTTTACATTTAAATGGTTCAGGGGTGGATTATATATTAAATTATTGTTGTCTAAATGGGTGGTCTAAAATAATGTGATGTTTGCTATTTGTGGATGACTTTCTCAATAGCACTCACCTGGGAAACTTAAGCCTTCATCCTTCCAGCACTGCTTTATCTTCAAACTTTGATGGGAGCAGGATCTTCAAGGAGGAAGGGACTTGAATAAGAAGTTGCATGCTCTCCGAGCTCTTACACTTTAACTCCAAAGTGTGTGAAATGCATTCAGTTTAGAGTAGAGCAACTAACTTCTTTATTTGGGGAAGAAAAGGAAAGGACTAGTCAACAAGTTTCATCTGAAATTCAGAATTACATTTTTGGCTCCACAGCCCCAAATTTCCCATCTTCCTTTTCTAGAAATGCGTGTGGAAAATATAGGAGAACTGTGTCATCCACTTCAGTCTCAGTTCTCATTAACAGTAGCATTTCATATTTATGCTTATTAATACTCTCCATAAACAAACCTTCAGGGACCAACGAAGGCAAGAGAGTTTGCTTGGGGCACCTCCTGTCTGCATCGTGAGATGGTAAATCATAGTCTCTGAATGTACTTCTGTTTTCCTTCCCTAATCTATTGTTTTCTTTCTAGAGTTGTATATCTTGTTTCACACAATTATGTATCAAAATCCTGCTGGCTAATTGCATTAGTTAAATGTGATGTCTCCATTTCTCCAGTGTTTCCTCCAGTCCCATAAGACAGCAGACAACATTAGTCCCCTGAATGACCACATGCTTTCTTAGTATTTTGTTAGTTTTCACCTGATTTGATCACTTTTCTACCTTGTATTTTATTTGTTTCATTTATTTACTTACATTAAACACGATGGCTACTGCAGTAAAGCTGTGGGTAGGGTGGTTTGGAATTCAGGGAGCCCCTCCAGGCAGGAAGTTAGGCAGGCTGCTGTGGCTACAGCGCCCTCCCCCGCCCCCCCCCCCCCCCCCCCCCCCCCCCCCCCCCCCCCCCCGCCGCCACCCTGTGAAACTCAGGGCAGACCGGAGTTAAACAGGGAGGAAGAAAGGGTAGAGGGTCTAGGGAAGAATGTTTAATTGGCTACACCCTCTGGCCTTCAGGTATCTCCATTAGTATGTAAATCTCTTGAGGCTGAGGCCTATAGTCCCTCTACCTGTGCCCTTTGGGTGGGGTTGCATCCTATGTGACTGAACAGAGCAGGTTAATGGAGTTCCATGCCACATGTTAGGAGCCTGGATTCTGGGAGCACTTGGGAATAAATGTCTGTCCCTTGCAGGGTCTGCGGGCTACTTCCAGCCAGCGCTTCTACCAAAAAACAAGAACCCTTTCACAGCCCTACATAAAGCATTTTGAAAAATTATTTAATTGAAATAAGACTTTCCTAAATTAGACAGGTAAAGCACGGCATCAGTATTTTAAGCTACTCTAAACAGAATTTCACGATTGATTTAATTTCATTCCTCTCATATATCTTAGGTTATTGGACTTCAGCCTAATGATAAACATATGTAAATATATAATGATGTATTTCATGTTAACTAATATTTTCAACTGGATAGGATCTTGAGTTACCTGGGAGACAAGCCTCTAGGCATGCCTATGGTGTATTTAGTTTAGGTTAACTTCTCATATGGTTTTGAGAGACTAGGGAATGCTGAAAAGAAACACCTTTACTCTGGGCAGGACTCTTCTAAGAGCTTGGGACCAGAGCTGATTAAAAAGGAGAAATAAATCTAAGCAGATCAGATTAATGTTTAGATTTCATCTTACAAAACAAAACTTCACTACCACTATGCTACAAATAAGGGAGAGAAAAATATTAATCATTGCAAATTACAAAGAACTGTAAAAGTCAAGTTGAATATAGAAACTAAGCATATATATGATTGTCTGAGATTAGTTACTTAATTAATCTTCTTGGAATATTTTTTCATTCTTCATGCTGAGCCACTGTCTTTTTGGAGAAGTCTATGCCAGTCTGTCTGCCCTCCGTGTGTGTGTGTGTGTGTGTGTGTGTGTGTGTGTGCATGTCTGTGTGTCTGTATGTCTGTGTGTTTTTAACATTTAAATCATTTACTACAAATCCTTGTCTCTCCATTTTTCTAGCTTTCTTGGTATAAGGCTAGAGGCTATATTTTTCTTTTTCAATTCATCTCTTCAAATCCAGACATGCTCCTATCTATCCTACGTTTTCATCAGAAGGATTTTTTACTTCATCTTTTTTCTTTTTCTCAGAGTTAGATTTTATATTGGATTTGTAGAAGTTGCATCATTCTTTCATGGTTTTGTTCTGGCACAGAATCAACTCCCAGAAAATAAAATTTGAGAATATTATTAGAACTTTTCCAGGTTTATTTCCTATAGGTAAGAGAGGAAATATAATAACATTTCCCAATATAATAATACTTGTCAATGTGCAAATACAATGAATTCTTCACTGTTACTTTCAGTTTAATAACTTTTCCACCACATCCTGCTATTATTCTTCTTTAGTAGTTTAAATTTTATTATTTGTTAATATCAAGGAGTTAGCTTTGGAGACTTGTATGGTGGTATGTGCCGTGTAATACAAACACTTGGGAAGATGAGGCCTGGATGACATCAGTATATCCTGCCCCTACAATAAAGGAATTTGTTTGTGTTGATAATAAACACTAAATGTGGGTAAAGCCAACTTTCCAAATGGAATACTTTTTGATGTGAATGCTGTGCTGATATGAATGAATGCTGTGCTACCTTTGAATAAAATTGTTTTACTAGAAGGAAAGAAAAATTAAGTTGAAAAATATTATGCTTATTAAGTTGAATTTCTGTTACTTAGTAGTATGCTTGCTGGTCTGTTAAAATTAACTGAAGGTCAGAAATTAGAAATTATTTCATTAAAGTCAAAATTATACATCTGCCCTCTGAGGTGCTCATGTGGTTTTAGTACATACATGGAGGTGAAGTGGAGCTAGTTGTAAACTTTGGTAACTTTTTTTTTCATTTAAAAAAAATTTTTTTTTATTGGGTATTTTATTTACATTTCAGAAGCCATCCCCTTTCCCCATTTCCCCTTCCTAGAAAACCCCTATCCCATGCCCCCTTTCCCTTTTTGCTTTTATACAATTTTTTAAAAATGTTAATCAAAGGCTCTATAAATTCGGTAATGCTCACTCAGAAGTGTAACCCAATACCCAACCTAGATATATCAACTATCTTTGACTGGTGAAGACACGTGAACATCTGCCTCTCTGTCTCCCCCCTCTTTCTCTTATCACCTAGCTTTTCCTCTCCTTCTTCTCCTCTCCTTACTCCATCTCTTCCTCTCAGTACTCCTCCTACCTTAGCTCCTCCTACATATCACCCTTCCTGTTAAAATAAAACTTTTCTCTCAAAATACAATTAGAGCATAATTATGCCTATTTGTACCAGTGAGGTACAAGATAGTCCTAGTACCCAGTCCATCATTTTGTTGACTAACCAGAACCTCTGTCATCTCTCCTAACTAAAACACTCAGTTCTGAACCTGGCTTTTTGTATTGGCTTTAGAATGAATGTCAGCTAAACTTTAGTAACTTTACATTTGTGAATTTTTAGTTTGGCAAACCATATTGAGACCTTTTCATTATTGCATATAATTGTTTTGCATATAATGTAAATTTTGCTATATTATGGTAAAAAATGTTAGATATTATGGGAAGATTAAAATCAAATAAAGTCATGACCTTATACTGTACAGAGAATTGTATTAGTTCTGAGAACATCTACCGTCCAGTTGTAGATTTTAGTAAGTTCTCATGTGTGATTGGCCAAGTTCAGTATCTCATAGAGTAGGTGATAAAATACAATAAGGATTGAGAAGGCTTTGTTGATTTCATGGAAGGCCTCAAATCGGCAGTTAAGGAAATTAGGCCTAAATCTATTTCCAAGAACTGGGCAATTCCAGGCAATTCCTGGCCTCAGAAGCTGCCCTGCCACCTGGCCTGAGGCAAGAACAATGAGTCAACAGCAGTTTCCAGACTTCCTCAGCTACTCCCAAGCATGTTTTCAGCCCCCATACCTTGGTAATGGAATGTACTTAGAGATGGACCTTAAAGATTAACATAGAGGTCACCTTCCCAGAATTGTCTAAAGTGCTTTAAATTAGGCCTGCAAGCTCACTTGGTTGTCACTCTATCTTGGTAATGGGGAGACCCCAGAATACTAGACTTCTGCAGAATAAAACACTCTTTGTGTTTACATACTATTTGAGTCTGGGGATATAAATCTTTGGCGAATCATGGACCCTTACAGAATGAGTATCAGAAGATTATGAATTTATCTTGTAGCTATATTCATATACTTATCATCTGACAAACTATTACAATGTAATAGTAGTTTGGTAATCAACTGAAATGCAAAAAAAAAAAAAAATAACACTGTAGGGGCTGGAGAGCTCAGTGGTTATGCGCACTGGCTACTTTGCCATACAGCCTGGGTTTGATGTCTAGCACCAACATGCCACTTCACAACCTTCTTAAACTCTAGTCCCAGAGGATCTGACACCAGTTTCTGACATCTTTGGGCACTCCATGCATATGGTACATAGATATTCAGGAAGGCAAAATACCTATCCACAGATTTTTTAAAAAATGTATTTGAAAATTTTACTTTATTATTGTTATTTTCCCATAATAATCATCAGGTTGTCATGGGAAACTAATGTCACTAGGATTCATCAAGATCTCAGATTCTTGGGTACTGAATTACAGAAACTTTCATGTTGAGCCTAAATATAATTTTCTCCCAGTGCAAGCTGTACAGTACAGTGTGATAACAATTTGCTAATGGCACCATCTTTGATAATGTTAATCTTAAACCTCCAGTCAGGTTGATACTCTTAAGAGGTCCTGTAATTCTTGGAAATATCTATACTCTCTAACATCAAGTTCCCAGCAGATCTGAAAGGATCACAGTTTCTTTTAAATCTTGGTATATACACCTTTAAACAAATGAAAAATGTGTCAGAACAATGGACATGAAAGAATCAGTCAGTTGTCCCTCAAATAAGGTGTGTTTTATAACAAACAACAGTGAGAATGGCAACTTCAGTAAACCAGGAAGAACAGCAGGGTTCTCTCCATGGAGATTATAGGTGAAAGAATATATCCTTTGAACTTTCACACTGGGGCCAACCACTGGGTGACTCATGGGTTCCAAATAATTGAAGACTATCCCCATGATGTTGCTTGGCTCACCTCCTGATGTTCAGAGAAAAACCCACCCTGGGATCTAGAGTTTCATCTCACCTTTGGACTATTCTCACAGAACTAAATATTTAACTTTAAAATTTTGAAGAGTGTCCACATTTTTTTCATAGCTGTAGTTTAACCAAATTTTATCTGTTCAGTTTTTCAAATCTCATTTCACATACTAACCAATCCCCTGTTGTTCTAGTAATGTCTTTTACTTCACATTTTCATGATATTGAAGTAAGAAAAACAATAAACTATTTAAGGAACCTGCAGACTAAGATTTCGACATGGTGCTGTATTTTATTAAAGCCAGGAACAGTTTATTCATAGCTATTTAGGGACCCTGTGGCTTCAGTCATCATGATGAATATACCATGTCATTTTAAAAAAGCAGATATACATTCTGATTCTGTTACAACCACAGGGAATGGAGAGATTGATTTTAAAATAATGTGCATTGTTTATATAAAACTACAAAATATCATATATACCAACGACATGAGAGTGCCTCTTTAACTCCAGAGCTGATACCTTGCCTCATTTTACAAATGTTCTCTCCAGGGCTTACTGGGTACATTTTGCTATTGAAAGCTTGCTTTACTACAACAAATAGTAAATTGGACTCTATAAAAGTGGAAAAATAGTAGCTGGTGAGACTTTCTGTAAACTCGCATGAAGTACAATGTCATATGAAGGGCAGATAAGCATCTGCATGGGTTGTTGCTAGTTTTGACTGACTAGTAATTAAATGTCTTAGTAAAAAACCAAATCCAACCAAATAAACAAATAAAAAAAAACCCCAGACAAAAACAAAACAAAAAAATCCGGGTTAAGGAACCAGTTATCTCTCCTAGAACTTTGTTTTATATGTCCAACTGGATTGGCTGTAAGGCATTCTAAGGGTCGCAATGTTATACAAGCAGAGGGAGAAGAGGGAAGAGGGGACTTTGTATTTGATACATTGGGGTTCTGCTAAGGAGTTAATAGTCACTTAAACTGAAGAAGGTGGGAAGTGGAAAGAAGGGTTGGAATGAATTTTAAGCACTTGTAGAGATTACAAGGCACAATAAAGTTAACAAAAATGCAAATCCTCTCTAAAGCTTAGATCAAGGATGAGTGAGAAGAAACACATAGGCTGGATGGGTAAAGATGCAAATTAAGCTATTTACATCAGTTTTGAGTTGCCAATAATTCTGAGAGGATTCAGTTCTTATCCACATATTCTATAGGCTGAGATTCCCTTTTAATCTTTACTGTCATTACGTGATGCCAGATGGGTTTCCAAACAAATAATGGTTTGTGAGTTAGAAATAACAAGGAACAAAATAAAATAAACCTATTATACCAAAGAATTACAATTTTCGACACATTCTAATGATCAAACAATCCTTAACTCCTTTTATCAAGGTAGCTCCGCAAAAAGTTAGGTTTTTCTTCTTCATAAGATTTCTACTTTTGTTAGCTTTTTCTCTGTTGAGAGAACCAGAACAGCCTATCATCTAAAGTAGCATGAACCTTGAAAACATGCCTCATAAATAAAATCTGAAATGTAAAAAACAAAACCTCTTGTAGGACTTAATACCTTTGTAGTCATTCTTATATTTTTGGTTGTGAGCCTAGTCTTTAATGGCTGGATGGATCTCTCCAGCCCAATTATAGTCATTCTTAATTTTTTTCTCTATACCTCTCGCCTATGGGAAAACAAAGATGGGTTTTACCTATTAATGTGGATTCAGCCATCTTTTGAACAGCATCCAATTGTAGTTATATTTTTGTTGAAGAAGAAAAGCTTTAAAAAGTCAACTGAATTATGAGGTGGAGGACAAAGGAAAGCAGACAAAAAAGCATTTTTATATACACCTACACACAAAAACCTTACATATATAAATTTTATAAGGGTTTAAATAAAGTTGAGTGGGAATTGGTTTGATTCATTTCTCGATAACTAAAATTTTCTCATTGTACCACCATTTCTACTTAAAATACACCCTACTGTTTGTGTGAATAGTCTCATAATTAAAGAAACTTAGTCTTCAATTCTGAAGTGCTGGATAGCAAATGTGTCTCTGCCCACACACCCTTGATATTTGTTAAAGACCTGGAAACATATGCTCCAGCGAGAACCATTTTCTTCCTTGATACACCCCCTTTCTTCTCCTCAATTGCTAGTGGGTGAAAAATCTGAAAGCAGCTCAAGTATGAAGTAATACCTTTCACGGGTACTGCTTTAGATGATAAAAAAGAAAAACAAACCCAGAAAACACTTAGAAATGGTATCCCCTTTATCCATGCCAGTTTCTAAACTACGAAATGAGTTGTCACTGATCTTAAAATCTTTTCTTAAATAAACATGTTGATTTTTATTCAGAGTGAGACATAAGGACCTCATTTTACTCTTCTGGCAGGCACCTAATTTTCCCAACCCCATTTGTAGAAGAGAGTGTTTTTCTCCAGTGAGTGTTCTGACTTGTTTGTTTGTTTGTTTGTTTGTTTGTTTTTGTAGTTGTTGGTTTTTTTGTTGTTGTTAAAAATCAGGTAGCTCTAGCTTCTTGACTTTATATCTACATCTACCGTTCTATTCATTCATTTCCATATTTCTGTTCTCTTGGCATACTTCATTTTGTTATAGTGGCTCTGAAATATGATTGTAATCAGGTATGATGATACCATAACTTCTTTCTTCTTTCTTTTTCTCCTTCCCCTTCTCCTCCTCCTCTTCCTCCTCCTCCTTCTTCTTCAGAATTCAATCAACTATCAGATGTCTCATTTTTTGCAAAGTTGAGACATTGTCAAATTGTCATTCTGAATACTTGAAGTTTATACCCATACATCAGTGCTGCTCTCATCCTTGGTCAGAGCAACTTCTCTTTGTAGCAGGCAGTACTAAATGCAGAGATTTATAATTGGCCAGAGCTATGTGAGTAACTGACTCTTAAGAGTTCAGTGCTAGCACAATTATGCAGCAACTCATCCTATCCGAGTCTTAGGCAACATCTTCCAAACAGGCAGAGACAGAAAAGAGTAAGAGGGCAGAGAGGATTATGGTGAAACACCTTTGCTGTCTCATACTTCCAGAGTTCCAAATGCCAGCTCCAGGAGGCTTAGTACTCTTGTGGTGTTTGTATTGCTGTTGGTATAAAAAAAAAAAAAAGTTCTGACTAGATATGTAGGTAAGGTGTCTGTCTTAGCCAGTATTCTATTGCTGTAAAGAGACACCATGACCAGGGTAACTCATACAGATGTAAGCATTTCATTGCAGTTGGCTTACAGTTTCAGAGTTTCGTCCATAATCCTCAAGATGGGGAGCATGGCAGCTCACAGGTAGACATGGTAGCTGAGAATTTTATATCTGGATCAGAAGAAAACTAGACAAGAGAGATATATTGTACCTGGCTTGGGATTTTGAAGCCTCAAAGCTCACCACATTCCCAATGACTCACTTCCTCCTACAAGGTCACACCCACTTCGACAAGGCCACACTTCCCCATAATACTACTTTTTGGTGATCAAGCATTCAAATCTAGGAGACTATGAAGCCATCTTATCCAGTCTCTCATAGCATCTATCTCTTCCTTCTATAAAACCCAACTCAATTCCTCTGCTATTCCTTACAAACCTAATTGCTATTCCCCACAAAAGACTTGACTACCATGTTTTGTGTTCCACGGCACAGTGCTTCATGTAGGCTCATAGAACTTACTGTGTTTTGCGAGATTAGTCATTCACTCTCTTTTCTAGAGCACATATTTATTTTTTACTGTATATCATAAGCATGAAGCTTTATTTGCAACAATTTTCTAGATAACTTAATGTGTATGGACCATTTTCAGTTATTGTTTTAAATGCACTTTCCACATCCATTACAAGTTTTACTGTTTGAGGATTTGCTATATGTATGCATGTTTTCATTAAATATATCCCAATTCTCTCCCAGGAACAGTTACTTTTGCAATTCCTCTGATAAGACACCATGGACAAGGCAACCTACAGAGGGATTTGCTTGGGCTTAGGTGTCAGAGGTTAGGATCCATGATGGTGGAGTAAAGACATGGTGGTAGGAATAGCTGAGATCCCATATCTTGAACCACAAGTACAAAGCAGAAAGAGGGGACTGGAAATATGTGGATAAAATTTTAAACTCTTAAAGCCTGGCTCCAGTGACATATTTTCTCTATCAAGGGCGCACCTCCTAAGCCTCGCCAAATAGCCACACAAACTAGGGAGAAAGTATCCAATTATCTAATACTACAGGGGATGTATCATTTAAAACACACACACACACACACACACACACACACACACACACACTTATTCAAATATTTCACATAATCTCCACCAGATTTCCTTCACAACTCTAGAAGCCTCCTTCTCTTAATAACTTGCTTAGTTCGTTTAGCACTGACTGTATGTAAGTAGATCTAGTACCATCTACTATGGTATGGACAGCATCTCAGGACCTCATCTCTAATGAAAATCTATTCTCCCTTTTCCCAGTGGCCTTTTTTGCCATTACCTTCTCAGATGTATGTTGTAATCTATTGATTTCTTCCCTGTCCATGCAGGGATTTCTGCTAACTTGATCTTGTGTTGTTTTTGCAGTCTCAGTTACTATGATTTTAGATACAATGTGTCTCGATATACACAACAAATATTGTTTCATTGCAGATGTCTACTATCTCCAACTCTTAAAATCTGTCTGCCCCCTCTTCTGTGGTGATCCCAGGACTTCAGTCTTATGGGTGTTCGGCTTAGAGCTGTGAACTTCACCTTCGCTTAGACTCTGTCTGTTGACTAGTTTTGAGTCTCAGTCTGATTCACACTCTATTACACACAGTCACTTTTCTGATGAGGGTTGAGAGATGCACTAATCTCTGGGTTAACTACAAGAATTTGGGGATCAGTTTAATACTATTTCTATTTTGCAGAATGATAATATTGTGCTCTCTTCCAAGTCCTATGAAGTAGTCACTAAATGTCTCAAATCAATTAAAAGCTCTGTCTTTTGGAGTGGTATTTAAATATAATCAGAAAGTATTTGGTTACTGTCCAAACATTCATACCACCGTTGCATCAGTGGCCATATCATCCTAGGCCATTTGTTAATCTTTTACAATGTGTTCCATCTGATCTTTTATTTTAATATGACACATCAAAGAGAATGTAAACTCATGATTTCCCAGTATTTTGATTAATTTAAATATATGAATTTAAGTCATTGTGTTTTTCTCTACTTTTCTAAAATTATTTTATTTATTTACATTTCAGTACTTGCCTCCCATGCCTCTTAGGGGCCAGATAAGCAGCCTGATACCTGTCCATTCACTATTTTTATTAAAAGAGTTTACAGCTGAGTAAGACTGTTGAATACTTTTCTTACCCAGTAGTATAAATTGATAGATCACATCTCTTGAGGACTGGCATGAGTCTATTTAACATGAAAGTGGTAGTGCCAGATCTTGTATAGAGCACATAAATTTTGACCATTTATTATTTGTGCTCTGTATAGCCACAAATAGCTATGCAAACACAGAAACTACTCAGTATATAATATCTATGCAGCTGAGTAATATTAGTACATACTTTAAACATTTCCTTTTACATTTTTGGAAACTCAGAGTACCTCTTGTAGTCTATTTATGAGTATATCCTAAATTCTTTCTTATTTTTCCAAAGTATTGATACTTATTTTTTATATTAAAATTGTTTGTTCTTTAGATTAGGATTTATGAATATTTTACATGTTTCTTTCAGGGCTTAGAATAATATTTCCTGTGTTGAACAAAGTGATTATACCATTTATTAATGTTATCATAATGTTTCCATTTGGAGACATTTTTTAGTACCGTTTAATTCTTGCTATCCAGATATCTGTCTGTCTATCTATCTATCTATCTATCTATCTATCTATCTATCATTTTTATAACATCTGAATAGATCTTTATTGATGCATTAGCAAGGTATCTTCTCATAAAAAGGCAGAAATAATTCCAACATCCCTTTGGAAACAGACTAACACATAGCTTTTTCTTTAGAAGTTGTGTTCTATTACATGGGACAAATATAGATGATTCTCTGAATTCTCTGGGAATATTATCAAATGTAGTTGCTATGCTGAGAAACACAGATGAAAAGCCAGCCTTGTAATTTTGCCCGAGATATCCTTATATACTCATTTTCTGGATTTAGGCCTACTCATTAGAAAATGATTTTGAAAAATATTTTTTATGGGTGACTGAAAAATACAAGTGAAAATAAGACTATCACTACCTTACTGAATGTAAAGATCTTTTTCTTTGTGCTTACTGTTTTGTTTTAGCATACTCCCGTAAAAATTCTGAACCCTTTATCAGGCTCTAACTATACTACTACAAGTACAATATAAAAGTAAGTGATGGACTCCAAATGAATATTATTTGTTCTTGCCTGTAAGGATGTAAATTAAGTCAAGTCATAATTGGATGGTTTGTTTCCATATTGTCAGTCTTAAATTCCCTTGCCTATCTTTTGAGTGTTTTAAATATCACACAAGAACATGTCGATCCAGTGTTTATTATTTAAGCTTTATTGCTAATTATATTGTTCAGCCCTGTTTCAAAATAAAAGTGACTCCACTATCTGCATCATAGGGCTATAGCTTCAGAAAAATAACCTAACATCATGTCCTCAATACATTCTCGGAAACTTATAAAAGTCTTCCAGTTCCTGCACTTCATAGGAGGATGAATGGTATGAGAACACATTTTTCTTGAGATGTCATGAGAGAAGACAGTTTATTTTCTTTTATTAATGCAATGGTGTCTTAAGACTAACAAGTAAAGAATTCATTAGGAGACACAAACATAAAGAAAACAAAATGTCCCTTTCCTAGCAACTATCAATTAACATTTCGTCCTCAGTTAGCAGTGGGACTTTGTAAATACCCACCCTATGCTGTCATTTTATGTAGATTGAGCCTTAGCTAGTTTTGTGCACTTTGTTATAACCACGGTCAGTTCATATATGAAACAACCATGTTGATTCTGCAATGCACTGTTTTGTTATAATCATCTTCTTCTGGGATAGTCACATACATAAGACCTAAGAGTATATGGAGAATAGAGTTTTAATAATAATAATAATAATAATAATAATAATAATAATAATAGTAATAATCACAACATAGCATCAGATTGATATAGAAAGGTATGTTTCAAAGGAATTTGGGCATGGTTGACTGTAATAAAAATATATGAAATTCTCAAAGAATTAATAAAAAATCATAAGTCAAAAACAAAATTAAAAAACACTCAGGGCTCAATAAAAAGTAGTTAGGCGCCAAGGAATACTTTGAGATTGGGCTTTTTGAAGAGTTCTAAATTTAAATGTGAGGAGTGATTTCATAAACTATTTCTACTCACTCAACCTTCATAAATTAAAGATTTTTTTCTTTTTCTGACAAATCTGCATGTCATCATGAAGAAAGAGCACTGCAGCACAGACATATCTAATGAACAGAGAACTTCGCTCCCCTCTGTCCTTGGATTAAAATGGCAGACCATGGAAATAAACACATGAGTCTCACATCAGGGGTAAACAGAAATTTGGGTTCATTAGATTGACTATAAGTTAGGGTCTTCATTTGAATGGAGTTTTGTAATACCTTTCTGTTATCCAAAGAAAGGGAATTAAAGCTTAACTATATATATCATAAGACTACCATTCTAAGATCAATCTAAAAAGTCTAATTATTTTCCAATCAACCAAGAAAGCAAATGATGACAAAAATGTTAAACAAACTCTTGATAGGATGAAATAAACTATCTTTAACTCAGATACGATTTACAGTCTGATCATTGGAAACTCAAAAGTGTTTTTTAAGCAATTTAGGAGAAGATTGACATTTAATTGGCCTAAAACTATTTTAAACACTGTTTGTTATTTTTTTGTTGTTATTTATCCAACTATTATGTACATCATTTTATGACAAGGTATGTGCCATTCTCTAAATGTTTCTTGGAAGCTAGAAACTGTATTGAGGAAGCAAGATAGGGGGTTGAGATAGCAGGAGGTATATGCCAACTAGCCTGGAAATGGAGTGAGAAGGAGTTAGAAGGTGTTTGAATGAAAATAGATAATTTAAGTGACATCTTCATATTATCAATTTGGTTTTAGGGAAGGAACACCTCAGGTGATATTTAATGGTGGACAGCAAATGGAAGGCATTTAAATAACATGCCTAGTTGAGAATCCAGTATATGGAAGTCAACTAAAATTCCTCTGAGAAACATGGACCCAGAAAATGTGCTTTAAGCTGTAAGAGGCAGGACTGGTCTATACTTCAGTGGATACTTAGAAATTGTATTTCATTTGTAAGCTATAGGAAAGTCTGTGTATAAAGGCAGGTAGAAATGGGAGAATTAGTCAGCAAATGTTGATAAATAAAAGACCTTCATCAAGGATGATGGTGACAGAAACAAATGAAAAGCTGAATTTAAAAAGGATTATACTAGGAAGTAAAAGCATAGCTCAGCAGATGATCAAAAACCAAGCTCTGCAAAGAAGATTGGGGGCACATTCTTAAAATTTGTACCTAATGGATGCATAAACACTATCCTTTAATAAGCAAAAGTTCAAAAATCAGGCAATTATTTTGAAATGGGTTGGGGGTGTACAGCTCACAGTCTTATACTACACATAGGATCCTGGGGTTTTTTCCCCTACCACTGAGGGTGGAGGAAACTCACAAATTAATTTGTTTAGATTGTTGAAGCAAAAGAAGTCAATGTATACAGGGAAATACCCTATTTGGGATGAAGGCATTTTGTTTATTGCTAGCATAAATGGCAGGAGAAATGGAGTCTGTTAAGGATTGAGGAAAATGTTTCTGCTAATACATAAAAATGGGAAGGATCCATTATAATGTTAAAACCAAAGTCATGAATGTTCTAGGAAGAGGAAGAAACAGTTGAAGTAGTAGAGTTTCTACATAAGAGTATATGAAACAATATCAAGCCATTGGCATCGCTAATTAGCATGGCCACTACAGGGAAGAATGTAGCTACAGGAAAATGACAAAATCAGTCAACTTCCTCTTAGTTGACTTTAGTACAGATCTTTATACTCCCATAGGATTTGAACCTCATTCTCACAAGCTTCTTTTAATAAATCAGTCATACTTTCACCTAAATGAATTCATCATCTGCTCATCTTGCTTTCATTGGTTAAGTTGCTAGTATACAGGAAACAATTAAATGCATTTAAATATTGTATAAATTACTTTTATTCTAAAGTCAAGCTAAGTTTTCCCTCATATTGGGTATGTAACTTTTTTTTTTTAATTTAAGAGAGTTAAACTGGGAATGATAGTGGAGGCTCACGATCCCAGCACTTAGAAGGCTAATGAGTTAAGATCAGGAAGTTCAAGCAGGAAAATGAGGAGCTTAAGCCATCCCCTGATACACAATGAATTTTAAGCTATTATTGTCTCTATAAGGCATCATCTTTAAAGCAAACAGACAGACAGATAGACAGACAGCAACAAACAAAATGTGAGAGAAGCAATTTCAAAAGGAAGAAAAAGGGAATCAAAGAAAGAATAAAAGTGAACATAAAAAAGTGTATTTCTGTTTCAAATTACTTATATTTGAATTCCTTGTGTAAGTAGTGCTATTTTTCCTTCTACTGTTCATGAACAATAAATTCATTCCCTGTGAGATGTTAAAACATCAGAAAAAAATCAGACCCAAATGAGGAATCTGTTTTGTGAAACTTACTAAAAGCATTTATTTTCTCTTAGTAGCAGTTTCAATAGTTTCTTTGATGATGGGGAAAACCTGAGAACATATCAGATTAATATTCAGGTATTGGCTTGGGAGATTTAAGCATATTCCCACTGACGATATTAAAAAGAGGGCCTAGAGTTTAGAAAATACACTATATTATTTTCAGACAGTATGTAGCACATCACAGAACAATTAATGGGAGTTTTGAAAATTGAAAGGATTTAAATAAAAGTTAAACCACGATTGTAAGGATTGATTGTGGCTATGAAAGAAAATTCAGTTAAGAAACCCCTCTTTGTGTGTTTATGAGCATGATTTGATGAAAAAGAAAGAACAAGTTATAACTGATCTCTCAAGCATAATTTGTTAGTTTCAAGATTTCATTTTTTTCTAAATAAAATGCTCTAAACATTTATGGTATCTACTGATGTTAATTCATCCCCGAAGCAATATTACTTGTGAAACCACTGACAGTTCCCAGAAATATCACACTGTGGTTCTGAATGAATAACAGATGTACCTAATTTACAATATGTTATCAAAAGAATTCATTGTGTGAGACTTCTATTTGTTTGCTTCTTTTAGGAGTGATTCTGGAGCAGGATAGTAGAGAATTATTGCATTATTTAACTTCAATTGTGTAGAGAGGAAATTGATACCACTGTTAGGAATTAAAGTATTTTTTTCTTCCTTTTTTTAGTCACAAATATTTACTTCATCAGACAAAAAGGAGAAGAGAACCATTCATTCAGTATTTAGGAGTGACATTGTAAAAGCAAGCATTGTTAATAACCAATTATGGAATAGCAAATCAATTTAAAGGTTTGTGTTAGCAATGACTGTTTTTAGTTTATATCAGACAGTGAGAAAGTCATGAGGATCAGGAGCAGGGATCTTCAAAGATTGGGAGCAATTGTTAGGGAGGAAAGGGAAATTGAATTTTATTGGTTTACCATAGTTCTTAAAGGGAGGTAAGTGGGTAGTGACAATGCATATGGTTGAGTGTGGAATTCTTCTTAATATTATGAATTTATCTTCACAGTACCATTTCTTACTTTTAAGTAGCTGTGGGAGAAAATAAACTCTATGAGGAAAGAAATTATCTATAAAATAACATTTGCCAACATTATCATTATTAGTGATGATTAACTTGAAATAAAAACACATTGCATTGAGAACTACTGTATTTATTTTTATTGGTTTTATGATTTCTAGTACTAGGTAAAACCATCATCTACATTATTTCTTTGCTTGGATTGCTAGCAGTATTGTTTGTCTACTGGGTTTTCCTCCTTGACTGTTATGCTAAGGAAACCCTTTATCCCTTTCCTTGAATTGTTGAAGATTTAATATAAGCACTGAGCAAACAGTGACACATACTAGGCATACTTATATAGAGAGTTCTGTGGAGAGATGAAGCCTTATTTAGTTTAACAAAGAGGTTACAGGGTAAATGGAATAGCCAGAAATCTTCACTTTATTAGAGTCTTGGTCTTCTTTTTCTTTCCATATAACATGCTCTGGACTCTACACTTGGCATGTATCATTGCATAGCATCCTTGTTCAGAGCGGCTTTGAGGACTAGAGAAGAACACTAGGATCCACGGCAGTTACATGTCTTGAATACTCATAGGAACAAAGGCAGAGACAAAGTGTGGAGCAGTGTGTTTTTATTGCTTATTATCTTAGATATTGTCTACATTACAACAGAAAATTAATACAGCAAAGGATATACTTTTGAGCTCCAAAGAACTTAAATCCAGAAATGACCAAGGAAAGAAATGCAAAAAGTACCCACAGCAAAAAAAATGAAACAAAAACCATATTGGAAAATATACATTTCTTTGAGAAGTGTTAAAGACTCAAGATTTGGAGAAAGGAGGGAAGAGCAAGCAGAGAACAGAGAATACTCAAGAAAGTGAATCTGTTTATGTGTGCACATGTTTGCCACAAGCCATGAAACGCACCTCACTAACTGAAGCCTCTAATTTTAAGACACGATTTTGGGTGTTAATGACACACCACTCCGGGCTCATCATTTCAATGTCTCATCATTTATAAATGTTCCTGTGATGAGTGATGTTGATTACGAGTTCTCTATTCATAGAGCAGAGCGCGGAGTATATGAGAAATCCTTACACCTTCTGCCCAGTTTTGTTGTCAACATGAAGTTGCAATGAACACTCATTATGGCAAAGATGACAACAGAAATAGAAATGCACATGGAAAACTAAATGAATTGTCTGACTTGACTTGGATGAAGGTAGAATGTTCACAGTTAGAGGAACAGATAGCATGGAAGATGTCTTATCCCTTGTGTATGCATAATACTGACACAGCAGGAAAAATAATATTATTGCCCAGGAAAGAAGGTAGGAGAAGTGGAGGTTGTGGTCTAGAGTGCCTTGGCAACCATCAGCTCTTCTGAGTTACTTGAGAGAGTCATTGATGGGTTTGATTCAGGGAGTTGCATTTTGGATAGATTGTTTTAGCATGGTTTTAGCATAGAATCATTTTAGAATAGCTAGAAAATTTATTGATAAATTTTAAGCAAGTGATAGCTTTTTTTGGAATAAGGAAGATCAGGATAAAAACAAAAAGAGGGAAGGATCAGAATAACAATTTGCACTATTTAATACAATTGAATGACAACTTAATAAAATTGAACAGTTACTCGAATCTGTAAATACACTCATGTTTAGAGTCAAAAGAGAATGAAATCATTGTGTTCCCAATATAAACGTGGAGAGCAAAGACTTAGGTAGAGAAACCCATGGATAAAAGATTATCAAGAGGCCAGTTTTGAAGAACATGAACATTATTGATGCAAATGACATTATACTACAGTGCAAAAAGGGTGACTCTGGTTTCTAGATCTACCAGAATGAAACCAGGCTAAATAAAAGTTGGGTTACATTATACAGATTTTATACATTGTTTTTAAATCTATAAAATGAAGTCAAAGATATGGTGAAGGGAAATTATAAGAGTTAATGGCTCTTTATATTAATACTGAGATAGATGTAAGGTGACTTCAGTGTTGCTGATAGGTTATGGGGTAACGACATAATCACTTATAATGCAGGGCTGGGACTCTTTTCATCTATTGACTAGAATGACATTTTAGTTTTCGGTTTTTTTTTTTTTTTTTAGAAAAATTCATTTCAATGACATAAGTAAAATAAAAATAATGCCTGTATTCCACAGTATGTTCAAGATTCCTCCTTACAAAACTGAATTTCTTTTCGTAAGTAAAGAAGAGTAAGCAGACAGTGATTAGAACAGTAATGTTGGCCCCAGTTTTTTGGTTTTCTGCTCCTGTGATCTATCTAAGCAATTCATTTAGTTTCTCCCATCCATTAAATCCTATACATTTAGTGCCTCAATTTTACAGATAAGAAAATTGAGGATTACAGTATGTATATAACTTATCATCACCGAACAAAGTTGTTGGTAGGGATTTTTGAAAGAAGACACCTGCAATGCTAATTGTAAAAGGAAACGAATGAATAAAACATGTTCCTTCAAGATTTTTACATTTCAAATGAAAATAATTATTATTTATTATGTATAAATATTGAAATAGGGCTGTGATTTTCATATAATTATTTTTATTGTTAAAGCATCAAAGTGCCTATTAGTAAGTACTCTGTAAGTATAAAGAGATACTTTTATGTTAGTATCAATTAGCCTTTGTGCCATATAAGAGATAACATTGCTTACTTAGTGGTGTTATCTAGTATAGCTCCAAAGTTTCTGCCTCCCATGTAATGGTGCCCTCCAATACCTATGATTAATTTTAAAAATGCTCCACATACATGGCCTCAAGCCAATTGGATGAATGGATTTTCTCAATTAATGTGTACTCTTTTCAGATGACTCTAGCCACATTGATAAAAAAGCAACTCTCTACAATTGACTCCTTGCGAATTTGACACAGAAACACACCACTATTACACTATAACTTTTCCTATTTTTTGTTTACCCCCAAAGTCTCATACTAATATCACAATATAAAAATAGCTTTAAAAGCCATATTAAGTTCTTTCTTACTCCAAAAAGGAGGAGAAATCCAGGCACAGCTGCAGTCAAATTAAAGTACAATCAATATCCAGTAGTATAAAGAAAATCCTGTAGCTCAGTGTGTGACATTTTGGAATCACACTCTTCTGTGTTCCAAAAGGCTTAGGGAACTCCAGGAGTGCAACTCACAATATATACAGCTTATCTTGTAGGTTAAGACTGACTCTGTTCCATAGCAGTCACTGTGACTCCTGATCATCCAACAGTCCTGTAATCTTAAAAATCCTGGGGTCTGCACTGCCACTAAGGCTGTCCCTTCACCAGTAGCATCTCCTGGGCACTTCTCAGGGATTCTAACTTTGTCTTATTGTGGGAAGCCTAGCTTCTCCCTATTGTCCTTTCTATTCTTCAATATTCATGCTATCAAACCCACTAAAGCATGGAAGACTCCTATATATTACTGAGTTCAGCTGCCATCTTGAGTTGAAGTCATGGCTGCCCTGGGCCATCACTGTGTGCTGAATGAGGAAACACTTCCCAGAAATTTTCACTTCGAAGATACTGGTGTCTTGTCAATCACAGCAGAGCTTTTGATCCCAGACAAACAGTATCTACTGTCAAGTAATGCAAGATCTTACTTAAAAGGTTCTTGTTTATTGTTAATTACACCTGATTCTACAGCCCACACTGACCAGAAATGGCAACATCTTAATTCCAATTATCATATGAATAGCCCCAAATAGTTTTGGAGGGATTCTCAAACACCCCCAGGAACCATTATAATCCAAGTTTTCATTATTGGCCTTTATTTCTGCATACCTATCTTCCATGTTTCCACCAAATAGCACATTAAGCTTTGAGCAGTCAACAGATTTCAAGACCCAAGTTTCAAACACTTCTACAGCCTTCCCCAAAACAACACGGTCATGTCTGTCACACTTGCCTATTCTCTGGTGACAATTTCTGTTCTACTTTCTACCGCTGTGATAAAACACTGGCCAAAACCAACTTATGGGAGGCAATGGTTTATTTCATCTTGCAGCTTCTAGTCTATCATGAAGGAAACATCAGAACCGGAAAGAACCTTTATCAGGAACTGAATTAGAGCTATGAAGAAAAGCTGGTTTTTGGTTTGCTTCCCATGCCTTACTCAGCTTAGTTTCTTATGAAACCTAGGATCAACTATCCAGGGACTGCACCACCAAAGGTTGACTTGGTCCTCTCTTATCCATCATTAATCAAGAAAATGTACTTGCCTACAGGCCAGTGTGATGAAGGCATTTTCTCAGTTGAGGATTCCTCTTCTCAAATGACAAGGAAACTAATCAGCACAAATGAAACACAAAGTATCTTGGTTAACTGAAACGTCTGCCAACCATAAAAGTTAATGTTATTAACGCAATACAATTGCCATAAGAAAATGCCTACCACTAGAAAACAGCATCTTGTTTTCAGAGACCATTTTGTTATTATATAGTTGTGTTAGCTGACTAGTTATTTTTCTCATATATGTATATGAGAAAAATAACTAGTATATATATATATATATATATATATATATATCCCTGATATCTATATATATCCTGATATCTATAGTCTACTATTTAATGAGTTTATTGTAGTGCCCGTGGACTAAGAGAACCTTCATGGAAATAATATTAGATTAATTTCTCATTAATATAAGTTTTGTACACTTGAAATAAAGTTCCTATTTGTCTTCCAGTTTTAAGATTGATTGATTATTATTTATGTTCCCTGTTGCTATGATAAAAATATTACATCAAAAACAATGTAAGCTGAAAGGTTTAATTTTGGTTCACAGTTTGAGAGTGTTGTCTGTCATGGTGAGAAAGTCATGGTGGCCAGGAGGCTGCTGATCACATTATGTCTACAACCAGGAAGCATAGGATAATGAATACTCCATGTCCTTTCTCCTTTTTGTTATGTCCAGTATCTAATCCAGGGAATGTTCACAGTTGGAGTGTTTTTCCAGCTCAATTAACCTTTTATAAATAATCCATAAAAGCATGCCTTGAGTGTAAAATCACCTATACAATCCCGTAGTCATTTCTCAAGGTCTTTCTGACACTTTCAGTCTCACTTCCCACAGAGACTAAACTTCCCAGTTGGGGTAGACATTTTTTCAAAATAGCAGTAGTAATCACACCCATATTCAAAAGTTTCTAAAACTCAAAACTTGCTTTGAAAGATAGTACAATATATATTGCAAAGATGTTTGATGAAATGGCTTAAGGTTGAAACTTCACTTCTCTGAGGAGGACAGGGGATGATGTGAGAGGGGCTTTGTGAGGGTGGGACTGGGAGTAGAGGAGGGTGGGGAGCTGTGATCAGGATGTAAAGTGAACAAATAAATATATTAATGAAAAAAATTGGTTCAATCCTCAAACCTGGAAGAGATTGATTATTTTCAGTCTCACCACAAGTTAGTCTTCTTTATTTGGATCAAGGACAAACATAACATTTGGTTTATGCAATAAAGTTTATAATCTATACTTGACTAAATTTGTGCTCTTAGAGGTTATTATCAATGAGATTCTTAGAATACTCTTTATATTATTCCTCAATCCTTTCTGTGATTACTAAACTGACAAAGTGTTTCAAAGTCCCTCTAAACAGTTGTAACAAAGATGAGGTTTAAAGGTAGGATTGTTATACCTGTATATATTTACACTATTAAAAAAATTCTACCTATATTTAGCGTCAGTTATATAGGATCGTTACTTTTTAGCTCCCTTAGATTTTTAAAAATTCTTATTTTCATGATGAGTTGTACCAATTAATTTTAGATCATTTATCTTAAAGCCTTGCCTTAGTAATATATGAGTTTTTATCCCAAATAAATATTCAGTCATTGAAAAAAAATAATGTTTGAAACCAACAGTTATTTGTTATTCTCTTCTACATTTTGCTATATATCTTCAATAATTGTTTTCTAAATGGAAAATGGCTGATGACTTTCTGCATCCTAAATTGCAACTTTTTCTTATTTATTGTAGGTTTTACTGGGATTTAATCATGCTTATAATGATGGTTGGAAATTTGGTCATCATACCAGTTGGAATCACATTCTTCACCGAACAAACAACAACGCCGTGGATTATTTTCAATGTGGCATCAGATACCGTTTTCCTGTTGGACCTAATCATGAATTTTAGGACTGGGACTGTCAATGAAGACAGCTCGGAAATCATCCTAGACCCTAAAGTAATCAAGATGAATTATTTAAAAAGCTGGTTTGTGGTGGACTTCATCTCATCGATCCCAGTGGATTATATCTTTCTCATTGTAGAGAAAGGGATGGATTCGGAAGTTTACAAGACAGCCAGAGCACTTCGTATTGTGAGATTTACAAAAATTCTAAGTCTCCTGCGTTTATTACGCCTTTCAAGGTTAATTAGATACATACACCAATGGGAAGAGGTAAGCTGCATGTTTTTCTTTCTTAAAGTCACTCTATCATGGGATTTTCATGATGACTATTTGAGTATATACGTGTTTGTTATGTTTAATGAACTGCAAGAAGTTTAAGAACAAATGATTTGCAGAGTTCTCCATTCTGGTATTTAAGTAATGTTTATATCTCTGAATAATTTGAGCCAACTGAGAATAATTATAAAACATTCCAACAATTGAATATATTTTCTGCAAATACACTTTAACTGACATATTGTTATCTTAGTCAATGTGATTTTTCTTATGCCTTAGAAGATTCTATTTAAGAAAAATATTTTAAATTTATCTTTGACAAAGATCTATAGGGTATGATTGGTAATCTAGTATATCATCATGTATAAAAGATGATAAAATATGTTCCTAAAAATATTGGAATTTCAGTGAATTTACATTTGTCTTGGTTATCTCTAAATTCTATAAACTCAGATTTGAATTCAGCATACTAAATTTGCTCATTGTTTTGTCTTCCTACAGTTATTATATTTTCTCCCAATTAGTTCATTTCATAATAGTGAAAACCCAGAATATGTAGGAAGAAAATAACAACATAGAAAACACAAAGGAATCATTCCAGTGATTCTAGCCAGTCAGGCCTCTTTGCTGCTGAATAGGGCATCTGCTGTTCTTAGACAGTGGGTGGGGTGGTGAAAGAACCCTGCCAACTCAAGTTTCCAAAGGCCTGAGTTAAATATACCACCATCAAGCAAATGAGTACTTCTTTCTACAGCTAGTATATTAACCTTTTTTTTTTTTTTTTTTTTTGGCTTTTTTTCTTCATAAGCACAGTCCTTTGTATTAATTATAAACTGGACTTGATTGTCTGCATAATAATGAAAGTCAAAAGACCTCCAGAGTATCCAATGGAACACTAATAAAAGCACTCCACTCACTCTAGATTATTGGTTTATTCCTACAGAAATGCTGGTTGGGATTTTTCATAAAATGGAAGTTTTGTTTGCTTTCTGGGCAGCTGTAGCAATGTTTTTTGTGGAGGCTTGTCAATGGCATTTTGGTTTACAGGATTTTAGGAAATGACACACAGCAATAAAACTCTGCATAATACGCTGATGAAAGCAATAACATGGATCATTCTTAAAATACAGAACTGGAATATATTAAAAATGAAATAAAGCATATAGGAGAAACCGAATGCACTTGCAACATTTCTATACATAGTGCATACATAGAAATGAACATTAACGTTCACTTCTCAAAGCCTTTTCACAAATCTGAAAGTACCAATCCGAGATGATTCTTGATAATACCCCCCAATATTTATTGGAGGCTTGTATTAATTTCATAAGCAGTTTTTGATCATTTGTACAAATTAGCTCACTGAATCTTTTCTACAACCCGATGAGATAGAGTCTATTGTTGTTAACAGATGAGGACAGTTAAACACACTATGGTTCCTTGCCAGGATTAAGAGGCTGGGAAGAGGTGAAGCTGGGATTCCTGTCTTGGCAATATGACTCCAGAGCCATGTTCTTAACCTGTAAAACTGTACAGTTCTCACTGTGGGTTGTCCTTTTGTACCCCTTAAGCTTGTTTAAGGAGCTAAGTGGAGATTTTCTTACTGGAGCATGTGCTCATTGCAACATCACAGAACCAAAAAAGTAATCCTTAAAGCAAGGCCACAATAATATTTTGACAAATAGTCAGTGAGACAAAAGTCACGGATAGAGCTGCCCAGTCAATTAAAAATACAGGAGACAGTGTGACTATTTTTAATGGATTTCAGCTTTAACCCAGTTATCCCAGAGAACGGCAGCAGGATGAACAGATGGCATCTGATCAGATAAAGTGACAGAGCATGTGGTCAGAGAGGACACTCTTTAACACCAACATTTTCTGTTCCTGGCATGGTCACCAGCACCTAGGTCTGTTCAGCATGACAGAATTTTAAAGGTGCCCGAGATATCATTCAGAAGCATCAGCTGTCTGACATCATTATTGTGAAATGCAATTTAATATGCACTTAGAGAGATTTGCTAACCACACACATTCATGGCAGCACTGTGAGTTGGCAAGATCTTTCTTATAAATAAATGACCTTGGTAATAAATGAATCAGAAGCTCATTTAGCTGAAGAATGTTTTCTTGGTTATATGATACACCCATATAATAATATATATCATGAATGTTTAATGACTAAATACTCTTAAAGAAGACTAAAATTGGAATAACACTTGAGAATTTAATATAAATTCATTTATTCCACCTACAAAATTTAAAACATAATCACACACACACACACACACACACACACACACACACACACACACACACAAACCAAAACCAAAAAACAATCAAACCAAAATCACTGAATGGCTCCCAAATTGGCACATCTCCACCTGACTTTTATAAATGTCGTTAGGATGCGTTTACAAGTTGAAATACAAGTTAATCAGCAGAAGTAGCTGTATGAGTTGGATTAAGACTGCAGAGGAAGATAAGAGTTCACCCACATGTCTTAGAGCTCTGAGCATTTTAGTCCCAGGCTGGCTAATGCTAAATTCAGCATACTTGGGGAAGTCGCGTGTGAAGTCTGGAAGCTGCCACTGTTCTAAATGAATCATTCGCAAGGAAAGCAGCTGCCTGCTATAGGGAACTGTGTTCAGCTTTGGAGATGCATTTTCTTTCCACCCACAGCCTGGATTAGTTCAACTAAAATACAAGATGTTCTGAAGCCAGGGAAATTAGAGAAATCTTATGAATGAGATGCAGGAAGTTTAAATTTTACTTCCTATGGTTCATCGGTGTGACGGGTAAATGTGTAAAAGGAAATGTTTGACGGAGATGATCAATTTATGAAATGCTCTGGGATAAATGTATAAAGGGTGAAGTTACACTTTTAAGTCAATTGGTAAGATCAATGATTTATGGTGTAAACACAGAGCTCTTTGAAACAGGTTAAAATTTTATATGTATGTATATATATATATAAATATGTATACATATAAATATATGTATGTATATACATAGTCAGGTGATATGAAAATCTAAAGAAATTTAGATAAATTAGCCTAGAAAATTTTCCCTGAGTATAATGTTTCTATTGGTATAGAATTTCCAATATTAGCACAAATGGGTTCTTCTTAGTTTTGTGTTTTTGTTTTGAAAACTCATTCTTTTAATTCAGTGATATCACTTTTCTTATTTTAAGTATGCCAGACCTCCAGGCCTGAACTGTTTTGTAATCTAATACATGGGAAACAATTCTATATGACCTTCCTAAAAGACACATATGGTGAGGAAATCCTTGAAAATTAAATGGACCATTATTAACAATTTGTGACGATCACAAACCTCTAAAGAGATAAAGACCAGATTAAAAGCTTAGCAAACTGGGGATTATTCACTGTATAAAAGTAAGGGGTTCTCAAAACCTCAAGTGACCTGTCTGTTGACCTCACTCGTTTTGTCAAAGAGAGATGACCCTTGAACATTTTTACAGCCTCATGCAATATTAATTAAAAGCATGGAGCTAAAAAAAATTTTAAAAAAGCAGAGACCTCACCTTGATTATGGTTATTATGTTGTGTGATTACAATCACAAAGCTATGTGGGATATTAAGACAGGAGAAAACCATGAGTCTCAGGGCAGCCTTAGCAATGTAGTAAGATCCCAACATAGAAAGAACTAAATGACAAATAACATTTGGCAAAAATTATTTTCTCTTGTAGAAGGTTATACAATTATAGGCTTCAGTGTCCCAACTAAGCTGGGCATTCCTTCATGAGTGATGTAAACGATATCGTTCAATGCATGATTATTTAGTAAACACAGCTCTTGGGTACCCATCACATTTTATTTATTCCTCATTTTCTATCTCCCCTGCTTCTCTTGTGTGGATTTGGGGCATATTACAATGAAATAAATGCACTCTGAGGCAGGAAGGGAGGCTTGTAGCTATGAATATCTTAGGCAGAGCAGTTGCAGAAGGATAAATCTTGGTATGTCACGATGATTTTCTACTAATCAATACTAGATTGTGATGTTGAATCACATAGAAAATTTTATCTACAAATTATGAACCATAGCACAGAATTGTTAAGGAGATTTAGTCTTATAGGAAACTGAAGCAGAATTTGATTTCTGATTTTGGTTAATTTTAGCATGTTATTTGATACAGACTAAAACCTAACTCTTGTTATAAATTTCCTGATTATTAAACATTTCAATATATTTTAAGCACTTCTGTTTTTAGAAAACACATGAAATTTCAAGTCTTGTCATAAGCAAATGAAATGTTGGCCTAAATTTTCCCTAGCCTAGAATACAGAGAGACTCTCTATTTCCTGTCACGTCCAACCTGCTTTCTCCCGTGTGTCTTCAAGTCTCTTCAGCACACTGCCTCAATTCACCATTGTTGCTTACTTTTTTTTTTTTTTTTTTTTTTTTGCTAACATTCACTTAATTTTAGTTTTACTATGCTTGAAAGCAGTGGTTTTCCCCAATATTGTAATTTTTCAGGTGGAAACTTCAGATTGAAAAATCACTCTCCATCTGCCCTTTAAAAATCAATTCAAAGTCATTTATAGAATGTATTCTACTTGGATGCACTGTTATAACGGCCAATACTGGATTATATACTGGCTCTGAATACTCCAGTTCAGGATACTTAGTTATATGTGCTGTCTTTGTCTTTTCTTGACATGGGCATGTAGATGGAACAGTCACTGTTTATTTTGCCCTTGAGACTCCTTGTGTATTTGGACAGGATTCTAGACATGGTATATCACCAAGCATGCTGTCTGTTTCACACATGGTAATCTAAGGGCTAAATCTATTAAATATATGAAGACTATTCATTTTTTACTTGGAATCATTTTTTCCCCAGTGGTGTTTCCTTATAACTGCTAATGCGTAGAAACACAAAGCAGATGTGGCTTTGTAGGAAAAGCAGACATGTGGATACATAATCAATCGTACATGATATGCTAAATAGCGACCTGAAACAGGAAGTGAACGATTTCCACTGTATACCAAGAAGCTTTCCAAGATGCTTGAACTGTGTATGCCGCTGGAGTCTGGAACATTAAGCCAAATAGAGGCTCATGGAGTATAGCATCATACTGAACATACACTGCATAGGCTGCTTAGGAGAGCAACTGTGTATCTCCAGAGTGAGCTTGAAAGCACAGACTGGAATTCATGCTAATATTGAACTAGGTGAGGTATTGTTGAGACATTTTATGCAGGACACTTGACATCTTATTAGTTTGACAGAGTTCAGGAGATTGGGGCTGCTTAGCAGAGAGTCAATGCTCCTAGTAAAGAGAGAGCGTTGGCCTTGACTCACAGTGCTGTGTGGACAGTTACACTAGACAGGATCCTTTTTTGAATAGCTAAAGGGCACATATTAGCAAAATATTCTTATCCTTAAATATGTGTAACAATAATTTATGAAAAGTTGAAGAAATATATTTTTCATGTTTTATTACTAAATGTCAATTGTGCTTAAAATTTCTATTTTTTAGTAGTTATAGGTTGTGACTAATTAGTGTATTTGATTGTATATACCAAATGTCTTTTTCCATTTAAGGAAAAGCCATAGATGTGACTTCTTATGCCTACAGACAACAGCATATTTAGGTTGAAGTGATGTGAGACATGGTTTGTTTTTAATTTTAAGTTTCATTTATGTTTACAATATTCATAAGATTAATAGTTCTATCATTTTCTGGCTAGCGGTATCCTCTGATGCAAGCATTTTCACTTGTGTAGGGACGTCTCCATTTTCTCCAGCAAGTATGCATTCTGCTAAAGACCACTAGGTGTCCCCTAACAGTTATGTTATTTTGGGGTTCTAGGTTCTAAACTAATAAAACTCCCTCTTGTGAAATTACTCATTTACACTATTGGAATCACTAAGCTGATGGCCTGATACAGTCCTAGAAAACAACAATTACCTCAAATATTCAGTCATGCAACACTTTTTATTTTGAGGTTAATCAGAGAACTTTAAGTTACTTCTCTTAGTGATTATTTGTATTTTGAGAGAACTGATTTCAGTATCAAACTATATATTTTGGCTGTGCATGTTGATAGATATCCTGAAATTCTAAATTAGGATTTTATGAGTGTTTTTTTTTTCAGAATATACTGGATCAAGATGATTAGCAGATGAACAAGTTTTGTGTTGATTTTCATATATGGCTGTTTGAATTAGGACACCTTGCTGGGCAGTCGTGACACATACCTTTAGTCATAGCATGCAGAGGGAGAGAGGCAGAGAGGCAGAGAGGCAGAGAGGCAGAGAGGCAGAGAGGCAGAGAGGCAGAGAGGCAGAGAGGCAGAGAGGCAGAGAGGCAGAGAGGCAGAGAGGCAGAGAGAGAGGCAGAGAGGCAGAGAGGCAGAGAGGCAGAGAGGCAGAGAGGCAGAGAGGCAGAGAGGCAGAGAGGCAGAGAGGCAGAGAGGCAGAGAGGCAGAGAGGCAGAGAGGCAGAGAGGCAGAGAGGCAGAGAGGCAGAGAGGCAGAGAGGCAGAGAGGCAGAGAGGCAGAGAGGCAGAGAGGCAGAGAGGCAGAGAGGCAGAGAGGCAGAGAGGCAGAGAGAGGCAGAGAGGCAGAGAGGCAGAGAGGCAGAGAGGCAGAGAGGCAGAGAGGCAGAGAGAGAGGCAGAGAGAGAGGCAGAGAGGCAGAGAGGCAGAGAGGCAGAGAGGCAGAGAGGCAGAGAGGCAGAGAGGCAGAGAGAGAGGCAGAGAGGCAGAGAGAGAGGCAGAGAGGCAGAGAGGCAGAGAGGCAGAGAGGCAGAGAGGCAGAGAGGCAGAGAGGCAGAGAGGCAGAGAGGCAGAGAGGCAGAGAGGCAGAGAGGCAGAGAGGCAGAGAGGCAGAGAGGCAGAGAGGCAGAGAGGCAGAGAGGCAGAGAGGCAGAGAGGCAGAGAGGCAGAGGTAGAGGCAGGTGGATTTCTGAGTTCAAGGCTAGTCTGTTCTACAGAATGAGTTTCAGGACAGTGTGACCTAAAAAGGAAATATTGTCTCAAAAACAACAACAACAACAAAAAAACAAACAAACAAACAAAAAAGATGCATCATTTACATCATTTTCTGAATGATCTTTGGTCAGTGACCACAGATCTATATAATCCAACTGGTTTCCACACCAAAAAAAAAAAAAATCTTTTAAGTGTATTATTTTATTTGTATGGGTGTTTTTCCTATGTGTATGTCTGTGAATAATGTAAATGATTACTGCTGAGGCCAGAAAAGAATGTAAGATCCCAGGGACCAGAGTTACAGACAGTTGTACGTGACTATGTAGGTGCTGGAAATAGGACTAAGATCCTGTGGAAGAGCAAGTAATGATTTTCCTGCTGAGCCATCTCTCTTGCCTCAGAAAACTCCATTGTATAAGAATATAAGATCAGCTTTGAAATCTGGCTCCTTAGTTTATTACTAATACATCCAACTTTCTGAGCATCATGTACTCAGGCCAATAAGTACTATTTGACATTTTTCTGTGCTGCCATGCTTAGACATTGGAAATTTTCATGTAACTCTTATTTTGAGTTTTTATTGGATATTTTATTTATTTACATTTCAAATGTCATCCCCTTTCCTGGTTTTCCCTCCAGAAACCTCCTATCCCATCCTCCCTCCCCTATCCCACCTACTCACTTCCACCTCACCACTCTGGCAATCCCCTACACTGGGGCATGAAGCCCTCCTAGGACCAAGGGCCTCTCCTCCCATTGATGTCCGACAAGGAGATCTTCTGCTACATATGTGGCTAGAGCCATGGATTGATCCATATGTACTCTGTGTACTCTTTGGTTGGTGGTTTAGTCCAGGGGAGCTCTGGGAGGGGGGTCTAGTTGGTTGATATTTTGCTCTTCCTTTGAGTGCAAACCCCTTCAGTTCCTTCACTAATTCCTCCATTGGGGACCACATGCTCAGTCCAATGGTTAGCTGCAAGCACCTGCCTCTGTATTTGTTAGGCTCTGGCAGAGCCTCTCATCATGTAACTCCAATTCAAAGTTTTAAAACTACCATGGACACATGTCTGCATGTTACCTCCATGAACATATCTTATGTCCTGAAGCTAGTGTGTTCATTTTTCTTCCTGCCCACCCCGTCACCCATTTTGCCTGTTGTTAATATCAGAAGTCTGAGAGAAATACTTGTTTTCCCCTTCTTTTAGGTTCTAAAGCCAACAATCAAGTTCTGTATATACGACTTGATTGTGATCTCAATCTAGTCACTTCTTGATCTTAGGACTATCCTATTACAAGTCAAATTCAGTTTTCTTTTATTTGTATTTCTGGAATAGACTCATAACCATATTATACAGTTCATCCTTATTTGTCCTTCAGTTGACCCCAAAGTGCTACTTCTTCAAGTAAATATTGTATAATGGATCTACTGGAAATATTTCTATAACATTTCATGACCTTTGGGCTAAAACACAACATTAAAGACCACTTGAAATCCAACTCTAGCCAAATTCAATTCAGCCTAGGGCATTGTACATATTAACTCTCAACCTTGCTGAACTTCTTTAGGTAGTCAGAAAAATATTTTATGTCCCTTGTAAATAATATTCATTTTTCTTCTAAATGTTTTCCAGCCTCACCTAATCTATCATTTTGATTTTTTTTAAAGACTTTGCACCTGAGTACCATTTTTACATAAGCTTATTGGTCCCTCTCACCCTCCAATTTCTCTCATGTCCACCTACTTCCTTTCAAATTCATGGCATTTTAAAAAATTATTATTTTCGTGCAAAGGCATACAACACATGGAGATCATCACAGAAATGTGCACACTTCCAAAGTGTAGTAGAAAACTGATCATAATAGTGCGGAGCCTGTGATACATCTGTAAAGCAGTGCCTATACCTAATGATCAGTGAACACTGAGGAAGGTGGGATCAAATAATTAGAAGAACCAGAGGAACTAAATATTTACTCTGAGACAGTGTCTTCTATATATGACAGGAAAGCGGCACCAGTGAAGTCTCAATAATATAGTCTCCTCCCTAATCTACCACAATTTAATATGGAGATCACTTTCTTGAGGCGGAATTAACTAATCTGTCAAACAAAACTGGTTTGAATCAATGATGGGCTTGACTAACTCCTCGCGACTTTCCTTTCTTATACTCGACACTCCTCTAACTTCTTTTAAGATGTATTTTTCCAGCTATCTATTATAATTCCATAGAGTACAACTATGGATCTCCTGTATCTTTATCTCCTGGGACAGCATCAGAAATAAGAGTGCACAAATTGAAGACGATAGGAAGATTTTGAAGGTATAGGCACCGACATGCAAAATTTATTAAATATATAATGTTTCCTACGAAGCCGCACACTGTTATTAGCACAAAATATATTGATATAATTAAGTGCTCCTGTAGCCCGTGAAGCCCAGGTAATTGAGTAAGTTGTTTAAATTGTATAGCTAGTATATGATAAAAACAGAATTTTAATTTATATACTACCTATATAACATGGTCAAAAACTTTTGTGTGTGTGTGTGTGTGTGTGCGCAAGTTGATATGCACACATGTGTGTGTTCATCTCAAGGTCAGAGGTCGACCTCAGGGGTCCTTCATTACTATATAGTCTGTTTTTCACTGGGACCTAAAAATTGCTGATTGTGAAAGGATGGCCAGAAAATGAACCCTCAGGATCTGCCAGTCTCCCCCTCTCCAGTATGTTCCGTCACATCCAGTGTCTTTATGTGAGTGCCAGGTTTTGAAACCAAATCCCGATGTGCACACAGCAAACACTTTACTGATTGAGCTATCTCCATGAAACCGAAAGGCTTAATGAGTGGTTATGCTAGCACTTCTTCTGGTTCAGTAGTACGCATGCAGTTTGCGATAGAGGCAGGTAAGATTTATGACAAAGCCACCAGTAGGTAGCGTGTGCCATAGTTTAAACAAGAGTGGAGAACATAAGAGTTTCAATGGTAGTCTATGATGTAATAATCTCTTTTTCCAAGCTGATGGGCATTTCTGTGGGTAGCGTGGAAACTGTTCATTGTGCTTCATGACTCCCTTATGGCTGCCCTCCGGATACAGGAATTATAAGTCAGTCTTCCTCTACTATAATTTTGTAAGTGAGTTCAATATAAGTAGGGCTATAAATAAACAAAATTAACGGAAACACTAATTTCCAAGTTTAAAAACACCAGATTTAATAGGTGTTTAATAATTTATTAATTGTAGATGAAGTTGGACAAGTTAATTTTCTAGATTCTGCTTTAAGATCTTTGTCCAATCAAATGGAGAACAATGTTATGAATATATGATATAATTAGAATAATTCTTTTACAAAGGACATTTATTATACTTGAAATCTTGAGAACACTTTAAATGCAAACATTAAACCACCACACCTTAAATATGGACCACAATGTTTTCATTATCCTTTGAGTGTATTACTTTTATTTAAACTTCATTTTTTTAAGCAATTCACACTTGGAGAGTACTTATAATCAAGGACTTATTATTCTTTAATAATCATTTTTATCACCATTATATCTTTAATCATCTTTAAATGTTATGCCTTACTCCAGTAGACATAAATTTGCTTTATTTCCCATAATAAGTGCCTGAGGAGTATTCTTTACTCACTTAAAATATGCTTTCTGGTATTATTGGTTTAAATGTTCTACAATGGACAATTGTGTCTATGTCACCTAATAATGTTTGTTGTTATGTGTGCAGTTAAAATGTTTTACAACCTTATTGGTTTTTATGATGTTTTACATTGGCAATTCTTAAGAGGCTGCTCTAAATGCACCCAAATATAGATTGCACTGCTCACTTTCTCCTTTTCTGTGTAGCTTTCACAGAATTTTCTTTGTGGTGGTACTGTTAGTTTCATGTAGGCTTGCTATGACTTCTTAAAAGAAGCGCCTCCAATATCACAAGACATTCATTGTGGCTTACTAATGATTATCTGGTTTGTCTTTTTACATATTTGACTTCCAGATTTTCCCTTTAAATTAACTTTCTTATAGACAGCATGTAATTGAGTCGCACTTTAACGTTTCAGGAGATGAAAAAGAATGGGAAACTATGTAATTATAATATCAAAAAATTAAAGAAATCAAAACAAATAAATTTTATTGAACATTGGTCTTTGTAATGTATAAGCCTTTTTTTTTTTTTTTTTTTTTTTTACAGCATATAGGGTATTCCTAGTATCTATTTTGGTTTTAATCAAATGGAGCTGTCACTGTAAGACTTTGGTAAAATACACTTAGTTAGCATCATGAGTATATTTGTGCATCAAATGATGAGCAAAATAAACACAAATTATGAAAATATTCACATAAACTAATATTGAAATATACATTCCATTTTTTCTTTGTGGAAAAGCAAATGACATGTCTTTCTCAAGTTCAAAATATGACCTTCCACTTCTGTAAGTACAATTGATGTATTCTTTACATTTGACATGGTTATTGTTTTCTAAAATGGTTCGATAAAATTTATAGGACTGTTAGTGTTTCTAAGAAGTAATCATGAAAAAATATAGATGTATAGAAGAACTGAACAGGCTTTAGCATGAACACAAATGTATTCAGTATTAGTTTATAGAGTTAAGTTTTACTAACCTTTCTATGTGGCATATTTATCCCTACATGAATCTTTCATTTCCAAACTTGTATTTCAGTGTGACCAAAAATTTCAATGTCCCCTCCTCTCAGTGCATCAGTTATTACCTGCTCCCCACTCAGCTTCATCTCTCATTCATCTTCACACATGACAATATACAACATACTGTTTTGAAAGGGTGCATTTCAGCATACTTAGAATTAAAGCAACCAGGTAAGTTACGATATTTCAAATATTAAATGACCTTTGGAATCTATAAAACAAATAAGGGTCATCGGTTCTCATAATAATTACATACTTATAAATATTATCAGATTTCCCCTTTCTGTTTCTATTTCCTTTGTTCTTTAGTCATTCTTATGATCATATATTGAAAATGTTCTTGAGTTAGAAAACACTTGTAGCTCAATGTTTTCCAAAGCTCTGGTCTTGGATTCCTCACTTCTGTGAAGAACCAGATTAACTGAGTTGTCCTCAGTAGCTTTTTTCAGGCTTAATACTGCTTAAGTCTCACCTCCTGATGACTGGTTTGATGCACCAAACCCTCTGTTGTGAAAGCAACAGGTTGGCACTCTCCCAAACATTCTTTCAAAAGCATGTTCTACCTCATTCAGTGGTTCATAGTGAAGAGTCAGTATTCTTGGACTAAACATTCAGCCCAGGTCTCCATCTTATGGTTCATGTCTATTCACCAAAGTGTCTGAAAATTCTCAGAAAAATGCTTCTCTCTCTTTTCTGTACCCTTTGATCTGTGTTTACACTTCTTTTTGGGATATTTTTCTCAAAGTAGGAGATATTGTATGATCCTCATGAAAGAGAGTTTTATTTTTTATTATAAAAGAGTAACCATCAGACCTACATAGCCTTAATTGTTTCAGAGAGAAACAAATAAAACAAACAAACAAACAAAAAAACAAAAAAACAGAAGTTACTTCTGATAATGCCCTTGGACTTGCATTCATGTTTGTGACAGTCTCAGCTCATGACCACGAACATATCCAGAGATATTAGGAAGACACTAAGTTGCCTAGGTAGTTTTGTTTCATTTTGTGAACTTCAACTCGATATTTCAATGACTGAATTTCCAAAGCCAAGTTTATTTCATTAAAAAGAGTAAACAACCATCTTAGAAAAATAAAACGAAAGTCGTACCCTTTTACTGCAAGTGTATGCCTCTAATATTCTAGTTTTCTTCTGGATAGGGCTGACTGACTATTCACTGTTCTGGTGTGCCATACATCATTCATTGAATATTGAACATTTAGTATTTACTTCATAAACAAAAATATTTCTTCTGGAAGCATATACAAGTTCTAAAGAATTTATTGTTGTTTTAAAAAAATTTTCTTAGTTTTTGAGATTTCCTCCTTCCCTGTTCCCTTCTTCAAACCCTCTCATATACCTATTCTTGTTCAATTTCAAGTTCACGGCCTATTTTTTCATTAATTGCTGTTACACACACACACACACACACACACAAACACACACCCACCACACACATTTTTCTAATTTATTTTTGCTTTACATAGTGCTAAGGAAAAAAATCCTAGGTCTTGTGTATATTGCATGTGTACTCTATCACTAAACTATATTCCTAGCCTCAGGTTAGTGTTTTTCATTTGGACAATAAATAAATTTAAAACTATGCCATATTTTATCAGTGAGACAATTCATCCTGGCTGCAACTTGAGGCAGAGAGGAAATATTTGGTCTGCAGATCAGTGTGAGAGAAATCTGCTTGGGAATGAGAATGAAGGCAAATTTCCTTGCAGAATGCAAACAGATTCATACTACTCAATGCAGATCACTCTGGAGCAAACCTGACAAGTGTAGTAAAGGCACCGCATCTGCTTTTCAGACCTGAAAGTCTACTGGTGACTTCGAATGACAAGTGTCTGCATTCGAGAGTCACATTTTAATGTCAGTTACCAGAAGGAAACCTGTCAGCTAGGTAGAAAGAGCAAGATAAAATCAGAATTATAAAATTACATTATTTCCTGCTGGGAGGCATAACCTTCATATTTGGCATTACCTTTGAGGAGTTTATCTTTGAGAAATATCCTTAGAGTAGAATTATAGGCAATTGAACGTATCCAGATATATTTATATAATCCTGTGGCAGAAGCTCTGTCATTGGATAGAGAAGAGGTAGGCAGAGCAACCGCAGACATTCCTGTCTCTAGCAGTCTTAGGTAGTTATTCATATAAAAAGGTTAGATATTGTGATAACAATTCTAATTGTGTGGGCATCTTGTGTATTGAGTATTTGCTGATATATAAATCTATTTGGTTAATTTTTAAGAATTAAGAGTCTTTTTTCTACCGGGTACCATGAGGGTGGTGGTAATTGTCTGGGGTTGAGCCGAGAGCTATGAGGGTGGCAGAGTTGGCCCAAGTGCCAAGCTTAGAGCCATGGATCTAGCACCTGTGTTCCTGGCATCTCTGACCACCATTAGTATGGGAACTTTGTCCGGGAACATGGTGGCAGCCTAGAGCTAGCGGGTCTGTCCTGTGCTGACTTTTAAAATACCTCCTGTTACATAATCCTTACTTTTCTGTTACGTTTTTGTTTCATTTTTCCCCTAAATTGAATGTGCATTCCTGTATATTCTGAATATTCCTTCCCAGTAGCTTAAAGTCTAACCAGTGTATTATGTGGAAGACCCCAACACTCTGCCATCTGCTTTCCTCTTCATACTCAGCTTAAAGCATTCAAGATTTTTGGTGATGATAAAGTAGCTTCGCTAGCCTTATTTCTGCTCTTTGGAGCTTGGGTCTTTCTTAGGAGCTTTTACATTGGTTATTTTCTCTGCCTCATCTTCTTAGGTGAGAGGCCATTCCAGGTAGGTGTTTCTCTTATTAATTAGAGTTCCTCTGCATACTGACTCCAAATCCTTGTGAGTCACGTATTACATTCTGACACAGAGCTTGGCTTTATATATATGTTTACTGGTATACTAATCTTGTGTGTCCATTATGTAGTCAACAATTGCTTTCTGCTGAGTTGCTGTGCTCACATAGCTCCTACTACATGAAGAATGCTCTGGAGAGATAGTTGAAGGACATTTTCTGAAAGCATCATTGATGGTGGTGTTATAGCAGCGATTTTCATGTAAATCTTCACAACTGCTCATCTAGATCTAATTATTTTCTACAGAGAAGTGCATAATAGTGTAGATAATTTTGCAATTAACGCCCTAATGGTTCATAATTATCATACATGGTATGACAGATCATCATGTATCAGGATACACATGATTAGGCCGAAATTTTGTTTCTGTTTCTTATGAGCCTTTGTGACCTGTTAATTTCTTCTGGTTTGAGTAGAAATAAGAATGGAATAACTCATGGACCATTGAAAAGATTAAAGGAGTCAATGTTTCTGGTAAAAATCCAAGAAATAGCTCAAACAATGCCAAGCATATGGAAATAAATTTATGAATCATGTTGACAAATGTTTCTCTTTATCTCTGAATCATTAGATTTTCTTCTTTACAAGTGTTACTATATAAACAAGGTACACATTAAATATAATAATTATAATATATAATATGTAACAATCTAATCAAAAATAAAATAAATGAATATTAATGCACTAAATATCTAGTATAGATGATTACAATAAAAATAGAACTCTTCAACAAAATATTTTATGGTCAGGGAAAATTTCCAGGATTATTTTGTGATCTATTGGCACATTTTATTAATATATATACTGGCTGGTTTTGTGTGTCAACTTGACACAAACTAGAGTTATCACAGAGAAAGGAGCCTCCCTTGAGTAAATGCTTCCACGGGATTTAGCTGTAAGGCCTTTTTTCAATTAGTGATCAAAGGTGGGAGGGCCCATTGTGGATGGTACCATCCCTGGGCTGGTAGTCCTGGGTTTTATAAGAAATCAAGCTGAGCAAGCCAAGGGAAGCAAGCCAGTAAGCAGCATTCTTCCATGGCTTTTACATCAGCTCCTGCTTCCAAGTTCCTGCCCTGTGTGAGTTCCTGTCTTGACTTCCTTTGGTGATGAACACAAATGTTGAAGTGTAAAATAAATAGACACTTTCCTCCCCAACTTGCTTCTTGGTCATGATGTTTTGTGCAGGAAAAGAAACTCTGAATAAGACAATATGTTATTAAATCTTTTAAGACTTTCAAAAACTAGAGTTTTTTTTTTTAAAAATATTCCTCTTTCAGCTGGTAATGTTTTGAATTCTATGATTTTAGTGGTTAGACTTTTCTTTCATTAGCACTCTGTATGCTTTCTTATTTTATATTTAGACAAGACCTATATCACAATGAATTAAATATATATTGTCTGCTAATACGTGGAGGCACTACATTGTCAAATGGACATGGCATGAGATATCAGAAGGACATGGCAATAAAGATTAAGGAGGTGCAAAGGGATCTTGAGTATATAAATGCTGTAGGAAGAGCTAAACCCTTATGCTTAGGTAAATCCTTATTTAACACAAACATATGACCGACCACTGCTTCAGACCTACCCATGACCAAAATATGTATAATATTGTGGCCAGAAACTCGTGGAAGACAGATCTTATGTGTTCTTGGCATCTCTGAGAAACAAGGGTTCAAGAAATGTAACTTTTTCCTAAAGCTTACCAGTATGTTCTCATCGCAGTCAGTCCATGGTGCCACTGAGATTTACTTCATTATACCCTCCACTGCTGCTATCCTTCATCCATGCTAAAAGTCCTGGACTCCTACTTTTTCATATCCCAGGTAGTTCCAAAGAGCCCCAATTCTGTCTTACTGCATTCCCTAACAACCACCATTTCTCATTCTTTTTGTCCACTGGGTCCTATAGAGCTTGAGACCAACAAAATGCTTATTCCGCTGTATTCTTCTTTAAATAGACCATTAAGGTATTTTTGTGTTTGTTGTTTTGTTTTCATTTTTGATTTTTTGTTTGTTTTTCTTCGAATCCAAAATTCCACTTGAGGTTTCTCTTTCTTCTTATAGCTCTTGTAAGCGGTAGCCTTTCTTCTTCTTTGTTCATCTTTGAGGCCTGCAAGTGATACAGAGTTTTGATCCTTGTTTTTAGTTTCTGTCCAGTTTCTTCTCTCAATTGCCTTTCTCACTCAACTAATTATGTTCTACAGGCTTCATGCCCCACTGACTGCATTTTAAAAGGAGATTGGCAGTCTTTCCACCTCTCACCTTTGATTTGGGTTATTGTAACCTTTACTAAGTCTGTTTTCCCCACTTCCTTTCCTATCTGTGGTCTTGAATTTTTCTCCTTCTTCCTCTCTCTCTCTCTCTCTCTCTCTCTCTCTCTCTCTCTCTCTCTCTCTCTCTCTCTTTCTCTCTCTCTCTTGAAATGATCACATGCAGCACAGGCTGCTCTTGAACTCACTGTATTAAGTAAAATTGGTTTTGAACATGGGATATTCCTACCTCCACCTACAAAAAGAACTGGAATTCTGTAATCTTTATGTCCAAAGAGGGAGCCCAGGGATTCCTGAGTCATATTTAAACATCCCACTAACTGAGATACATTTCCAACTACCAAGAGATTTTTTTTCCAGAAAGCAACGGAGCTCATCTTTGAGAATCTCAACTAAATCATTACTGCATATCTCTAGGCCAACATGGACTCTCACTCAATGGAGGAATCCAGAGGTACTGTGTTGTCTGAGTTTTCACTGCCTTTGTGACCTCATCTTTTCTGCTGCAGTCTCAGGGTTCTTCTTGTCACTTTTTCCTATACTACACCTGGAACTAAGCAAAGGAGCTCTGGTTCTTTGTTTCTGGAGGAGTTTTTCTCGCTGTCTGGTGTTTCCTTACCAAACGTTCTTTTATTCTTACTGTCTACAGAGCTCCCCACAAGTGTGAGACTATCATAAATCTCGATTTTCCCTCCCTTCCATCTTGGTGTCCTTTAGTTTCTCTTTGCAACACTTAATACAAATTCATGTATTCTGTCATTTATCTCCTTCCCCACACATGTCCCAAACAAAAGCTACAATAAAGGCTTTGATTTCCTATTTTCTTTTGGCCTTTAGTTCTAAACTATTTTTGGGATTTATATCTTCTTTATTATATTTCATATATTATGATTCATTATTTGTTGAATAAGTGATTGAATTATGTAATCACTCTTGAGTTTTAATCAAATAGAGTTTTCACTTCTTTCACTAAGTGCTCCTTAACTTGCCAAAAAATTAAATCATGCTGTAGTATTCCAAACTACATTTTTGTAAGAACCTGATATCTAAGTAAAAAACAAAACAAACAAAAAACATGTCATAAGCTACCGAGATGATTTTGCAACTAAAGCCCTTGTCACACATGTAAGACAAATGCCAATCCCCAGCTCCTGTGTAAGTGCCTTGCAGGTGTGACATCTCACCTGTAATTGTAGCTGTAGAAAGATTCCCAGAACATGCTGACTAGTGAGACTAGCTGTATCAGGGCTTGCTTCCAAAGAATTAAGTCAAAGTAACTGAGAAAGAGCCCTGGTGCTCATGTGCACGTATATCTTACACATCTGAGCACCCATGCACTGACATATATAGGAACATGCAAACACATAGGCAAACATACAAAACACACTAAAAGCATCTAAATAAAAATAGAAAAGTATGTCAGATACACAATTCAGACCTACACTCTTGGCAATGAGAGTCTTCTGAGGCATAAGCAGAACAAGGAAGAGAATAAATAAACTTGTTCAAAACCACAGAACTGATTGATATGAGGCAGAATACTATTTTGAAGTTTTAAATGCCATTCATTCATTCATTCATTCATTCATCTGTTTTTTATTTACTAAGTGCATGCTTGGGGTCAAGGAGGCATACAGAGTTTCTTCCTTATGGAGTGTGCAGATTAACAGAAATTTTAGACATACAATCAGCATCTACAAAATCATTTTAAAGTTAAGTATCAGGGAACATTGTGGAAAGGGTGGCAGGGTTTTAAGGCCACAGACAGGGCTGCTGTGAAACACTGTCTTCTGGACAAGACAGAGCTGTTACGACTAAGGATCCCAAACAGTTTTGGTTGCCTGATAGAATCAAGCCAGTAGGTTTTTCAGTATGTGTGAGGGAGCTATTTATGAGGCCACACTCCTAAGTAGCTATTGGCAGTGGACAGCTGTTGAAGGAGGGAGGATCAGGTTTGTGTGTGTGTGTGTGTGTGTGTGTATGTATTTTCTTGTTGTTTTTTTTTTTTCCAGAAATGTGGGCCCTATTAAGCTGACCCTGTTCTAGTAGTTGGCTTTATATATATGAGTGTTTGGTTAGATAAGTTTTGGATTACAATGGTTTATTTTTAACAAGGTGGACAGGAAGTTCCATGGGGGTTCATGTGGAAAATCTAGTTGTTGGAGGGGGTTAATGAAGGGTGGACATGGTCAAAATAGGTTTTGCACATGGATTGAATTCTTGAAGAATAAACAATAAATACAATCAGTACATATTTGAAGGCTGTGTGATTGGAAAGAGGAAGCTGTGGGTGAAGGATTGAGCATTATGACAGAAGACTGACCTAATCTGAAGGATGAAGAGCATCCATGGCCAGGTGCAATCTGAAGCTGATAAACCTTTAATGAAAGAACAGTGACTAGACAAAAGGGAAGGAGCAATATGTCCTTCTAAAAGGACAAAAAAATTAGTTCCCTACACTAGAAAGAACATTTTCACCCAAATGGGAAAAGATTGTCTTGGTGTCCTTTGGTTATGCCAGACCCCTATTTTGATGACTACATTTGTTGATAGACTCCAGCAAAAACTAGTGCTGTCCAGCTTTATAATACGATCTGACAGCGGGTAGAGGATTCATTTTTCGGCTTTTTCCATTTCAGGAATGAGCTTGCCACTAGCTGAGAAGTTTAACCTCAGTCCCCTTATTCGTGCTCATGGGCTTATTTTCATTTCTTCTTCAATGTGCGCATGCGCACATGCTCGCTCACAATCTGCTGCTTTGTAGTTCATCCTTTCTCATCCAGCTAGCTTCCTATTTTTATTGCTGAGTCATCCAATCAGGCTTAATTGTCTCTCCCTTTCTCTCCAGCTGGCTTCATCCTTTTGGAGGAAAAAAATATGCTACAGGTGCACTTTTTAAAATTAGGAAAACACGAGTCCCCAGATATGGATGGGGCTAAAGTGTAGTGGTGGATTCTGAAATCATCAGTTAGTTAACATACTGCACCTTTCCTTGTGGCATTGAGTAGTCTGTAAAATCTCCATTCCATTCTATAAACAGTCTAACCCTTGGGGTTCATGGAAAATTCTTGTTTTGTTTTTTTTTTTTTTTTTTTTTTTAATTCTTTTTATATAGTCTTCATTTTGTGGCTTAATTATTTCCTTTCATTTTTCTTTAGAAATTACAATTCTTTCAAAACCAAGTCACTCACGTTGTTTTCAAAGTAAATGTGGTGTGGTATAAAAATATAACCAAATTAAATAGCCAAAATGTTCTAGAAATAATTATTCCTTTGGTTTCTGTGCTGGGGATCAAACCCAGGGACTCATACATGCTAGACAAGTGATGTAACAATGAACTATACACCCCAGCCAGTAATGCAACTTGTCAATTTCCCTCTCCATTATACATGAAAAACTATATTCCCAAACAAAGCAGTTGTTAGAAAGTGGAAATGGAATGTTTAACATTTCTCCAAGGAACAAGCCTTGTTGATGTTACCCCATATGGATATTAAGAAAGTTAACATGAACATAAAATTCTAGAGAAGCTGGGGGGGGGGGCAGGGGGCTCTGCTGGTAAAGTACTTGATGCACAACTGGACAGGCTGTAGCACCTCAATTTGTATCCCCAACCCATACAAAGTTGGATGCCACAGGACATATCTAACTCCAGTCCTGCCTCCATAGCTGAATTGATGAACTCCAGTTTCAGAAAGAGGCCTTATATTAAGAATTAGACACCTAATGTTGACCCCTGAAAAGCAAGCATGCATGCATACATGCACACACCCCTATACAATGTAGAAACGTAATTTGAGAAGACTTTTTGTTCGATATACTTGAATGCAAGAAAAGAAAAGAGAGGGTAGAGATTCAGAGGAAACAGAGAATTTGCTTCGAGATGGTGTCTCTTAGGAATGTTGGAAACCACATCTCTAATGTCTCACCAGCATTTGCTTTAAAATGAACTTAATAAGGACAACAACAATGGACACACTAAGAGAGGGAAAGAAGAAAAAGCTCAGGGGCCTCAACACTATACAAAAACTACAGGAAGCTATGGAATGCTGAGAGCTGGAGAAATAGTCTTCCCTAGGAAAGAGCACATCATTTGGTTATTATTATGGGTCAGCCCTGAAAATATACATATGAGAAATATTAGACAGAGCAGGTTGCACCTATGTATTTAGAAGTACACACACACACACACACACACACACACACACACACACTTAATCAATAAAATACATTAATTTGAAAAAGAGGAGAGTGGGGTATATGGGAAGATTTATAGGGAAAAAAGAAAATGGGTAATGTAGTTATATTAACCTCAAAAATGTTTAAAAACCCAACTTTATGGTATAATGGTAAGAAAGTCTGTAGGTTCTCAATGTGGATACAGGTGTTAAATGTTTTGACCTAGGGTTGTGTGAATTTATAGGTCCAATAACTCCTCATGGACATTAGGAGGCAACTATGTGCCACTGTGTACATTTGAAAAGATCTGATCTCAAGTGGGTTGGGAGGTATTTAAAAAAAGGACATTTCCTGGGACACTTTCAGATGCACCTTGATTATGTGCTGTTGTCTTATTTTGAATGGGTATTTTCATTTTAAATTTTGTGTATATGTATCTAGAGGATGGCTATGTGCATCTGTGTGTGCAAGGGTCCACAGCACTAGAAGATAATGTAAGTGCCTCTAGTTAGAGATGGTTGTGAGCTACCAAACCTTGGTTCTGGGAACCAACTTGGGTTCTCTGCTAGAGAACAAAGTGTTCTTAAGAGCTGAGCCACCTTTCAAGCCCACTGTTGCCTAATATTGTATTTTTTAGAGCACAGCAAAGAGGAAATAGCCAAATCTCCTTCAAAAACAGAGATGCATGCTTCTAAAAACAAGCCTGTTTGCGTTTTGCATTCATAGTAAAAAGAGAGAAAAATTTTGCAAATGCAAAAATTAAAAGTTAAATATTCCTTCAGATAATGTGCTTTACAAATTGTTTCATTTTGTTTTGACAGTAATATGTACCTTTGTGATATTTAGAGTAATTCCAGAAATCATTATTTAGCAACATTTAATCCTTATAGACATATAAAGGTATTTCTCAAAGTTCTTGGTTTTCTGAATTTTTTGTAATTTGGATTTTGTTCTTGATGCTAACATATTTGGAGAAGTAGTCACCTTAACTGGTCATGCATTGATTATATGGTAGCACTTTACATAAATGATATTAAATGATCTAAACAGTAACTATGAGGGTTATTATTACACAGATTAAAAAAAAACTCAGGTTCAGACAAGCTAAGGGCTTTGGCTATCACAGGGGATCTGAGAGGATGTTATCTGAAATTAAAATATCTAATGATGCCAGTATGTGGGTTTCTTCCACATATCATTCCACCCCCATTAAAGTGTCCCTTGAATTACTGAGGCTCAGGGCACCTTGACTTGGTAGTATGAGTACTACAGAAAAGTGGAATCTAATTCAGTGTGATAACATGAGGTGAAACAAGGCAAGCGTGAGAAATCTGGAGACTTCTATTTTCAGCTTTGTCACTCTCTTATTAAGTGAGCTTGGAAAAGCTTTTAACCTTTCAAAGCCTGACTCTCCACTTCTGGGGAAAGATGTGAAGCCCAGTAATGCTGAGACTTATCTAACAAGGATGTTCTGAAGATTAAACTGTGAGTTTCCTGTTCCTGGAACAAAGTTTGCCGGATGCAAGAGATGAGTAAATCATTACCATGAGCTCAGACAAACTTGCAAGTCCATAAAGAATTTTCTGGGTAGAAAGGAACAAATCCACAGTGGAAGAATCACAGTATCTCTTCTAATACTAGAATTGTTGCTTGAATTGAGAAGAAATTCACTGAAAACCACAACAGACTTGTAGACTAACATTTCTTATGTCATTTATTAATTATATAAACTTTAAAAATATAGATGTCATCTGAATAAAGAATACATTAGGTTCATTGTTCTTGACTGTCTAGTAGAGCTGTTACATGTAACTAGGACTGACATATCCAAATCACCTAGTATAATGCCTGTCACTGAACAGATTCTCAAACGATTACACACTGACTGAATAATCCAGACACTGGACTGAGTACGGGTCCAGAATGGAGGAGTTAGAGAAAGGATTGAAGGAGCTGAAGGGGTTTACAACCTTATAGGAAGAACAACAATATCAACCAACCAGACCTCCCAGAACTTGCAGGGACTAAAATGGCTCCAGCTGCGTATGTAACAGAGGATGGCCTTGTCAGGCATCAATGGAAGGAGAGGTCCTTAGTTGTATGAAGGCTTGATGATGCCCCAGTGTTGGGGAATGCCAGGATGGGGAGGTGGGAGTGGGTAGGTAGGTGGGGGAAACCCTCATAGAAGCAGGAGGAGGGGGATGGGATAGGGGTTTCTGGAGGGGAAACTGGGAAAGGGGATAACATTTGAAATGTAAATAAAGAAAATATCCAATAAAAAATCTACACTGCTTTACCTTGCTCTTTCAGCTGGGGTGGTATAAACTACATTGAAAGAAACCCTGCAGAGTGATATCAGAGGGGTCTTATAGCATGATAAGAAAGTATGGGTTAACTGTGATTCTATTCTTGTATTAGTGGTATGATTTTGGAATTTTGCTTGAATTACTCAATAGTGTAGTGTGTAAGTATATATATATATATGTATATATATATACATATATATATTCATATTCACTATTCATATATATATGAATCTTTAACTCAAACTGATTTATATAATACATTTACAAAACTATACTAATTTCTTTATGTAGTTTAGCTTCTCACTGCTTTTCGTATTTGTTTTCTGACACCAAGAGAGTCGAGTTACTTTTCTTCTTGCCTTCATTCCTTCATTCCTCCCTCCCTCCCTTCCTCCCTTCCCCCTTCCTCTTCCTCTTCCTCTTCCTCTTCCTCTTCCTCTTCCTCTTCCTCCTCCTCCTCTTCCTCCTCTTCCTTCCTCTTCTTTGCTTTGAAACAATTTCAGATTTACAGAGTTGTAAATTAGTGTATGGGACTCTTCTGTGACTTTCATCATCTCCAAATATTATAATTTCACAAAACTGACATATTTACTAAAGTGAGAAATTGATTTTAGTGTATTGTGCATTAGTATGATGCCATTAATGAAACTACACATTTATTTAGAATCTTACCATGTCCACTGGTGTGCTTTGTCCTTGTGGTTATATATAGGATATCACCTCATAATGAGATACCTGCTTTATTTTTGGGATTTGTGATTTCCTATATCCTTTGGCAAACATGACATTGAAGACTGGTCATTTTCAAGAACATGTTTAATTGTGATATATTATCATAATTGTACAAGACATTTTCTTTATGGAAAAATGCATTTGAGGGGACATTCTCTGTTGCCTCTTATGAAGATCATGTATTGTCATCACGACTTGGTGCTGGTGGAGTCAGTCTGAGTAACTTGGTTTATAGGGTGTCTTCCAGATTTGTCTACTGTAAAATTGTTATCTGTTTTGTCTTTATCACTTTTCACTTATTACAAGAAAGTGACTAAGAACATGTCCCTACTCAAAGGAGAAAAGTGCTACAGAGAATTTGCGATTAGCAGCTGAACTCATCATACTAGTTAATAATTGCTTTGTAGGGAATTTGTTTAGATTATATATATATATATATATATATATATATATATATATATATATATACACTTTTCAGCTTAACCTTAGTCAAATATTGTCCCATGACAGCAACTGAGAATGGCTGGAGCAAATATGTTTGTGGTGTTTTAATTATGATTTTGTATTACTACAATTCTGTGAAATTTATTACTTATAATTACTGACTAAGGAAAACTTTCCCCCTATGCATCCATTCTTTGTGTCAATAGGTACTTGTGATTATTTATTGTTTTTTTCCCAATATTACTTTCATTTATTTTGTTGCTCAATTTAGTCAAACTGAAGCCAACTCTTAAGTTTTCTATAATGCACTGTAGACAAACCTTTAGCCTGAAGTTGCAACCTTTACCTATTTTGCATAGTGTACTACCTAATCCATACTCATCTTGTATTTATTTTTGCCCCAGTCCTTGAATATTCAGTTTCACATTACTTATATTGGATAAAGATATTTAGAGAGAACTATTGACATTTGGGACTTCTGAGGTAGAGGAAGTCTTTGTCTTCAGTACTGTATGTACCAGTAAGTTGCATATACTCCAGCAGACAGTAGGCCTTTGTTACATCTAATCTGCCCCAAAGCAAAAAGAAAGAAAAGGAAAAAGAGACATGCAAGTGGGTTGGGACTTGGAAGTAGGTGGGGATGGTTGGTGAGCATAAGAGAGGGTGAGTGTCTTAGTTAGAGTTTTACTACTGTGAGCAGACATCATGACCAAGGCAACTCTTATAAAGAGAACATTTAATTGGGGCTGGCTTACAGATTCAGAAGTTCGGTCCATTATTATCAAGGTAGGAGCCAGTGTCCAGGCAGGCATGGTAGAGGAAGAGCTGAGATTTCTACAACTTAATCTGAAGGCTACTAGGAGAAGACTGGTTCCCAAGTGGTTAGGGGGAGGGTCTCACTGCTCACCCCAACAGTGACACACTTCCTCCAATAAGGTCACACATACTCCAACAAGGTCATGCCTCCTGATAGTGCCACTTCCTGAGTCAAGCATATTCAAACCACCACAGTGAGGTTGATGAATATTACCAGGATATATTACATATGTATTAATTTGTCAAATAAATAATATAAAAAACTTTCCATCTGGGATTCAGATGTGGTTTTGCATCTCTGTCCTCATTGTCTATATAGTTAATATTCCCCCCAATATTTTGATTCAGGTCTCATGTTTGCCAGAACAATCTCAAAAGTTTTTGGCTGAGGATGATTTTCAACTTCTGATACTCTTGCTTCTACCTCTTAATTGGTGGAATTACAGCCATCATCCAACAAACCTGGTTAAAACACATCTTAAGAGGTTTTGTTTGTACTCTCCTTATTCACATGGTGAATGACTTTAGTGAGCAGTTGTATGTATAGTCACAACTTCCTTATCACATCCACACTCTTCACTGTGTAAGAAATGATGCCATTTTAAAATCAAACACCAACACTGAAAGAGACTTTTTTTCTATTTTTTTCTATTTTATTTTTTTCTATTACCAAAACCATGGTTTCTCTCAAAACTATAATTTCATCTTCAGTTACTTTCCATCACACACTCCTACGTCTCCCTCCACTGAATGTTACAAGAAATCATCTGTGTGATGTCCTTCTCATTTCAACATCCTTCTCTGTTTTATTCACCCCAACTTTGATGCAATCTTCCCTTCCAGTTAAAGTACAATCTCTTCACTGACTCTTCTCTCCAATCACTACAATGGGTGGGGATATTTTTTTCTCTTTAAATTTAACACCTTGTTTTTCCTAACATTTCCTTTCCTGCTCTTAGTAGTTACTCTCCTTGTTTCTTTTTTCTTTGAATTGTCTTATTTTATCCCAGTGCTTCATGAGGGCATTGAGTGGACTCTCCTATGTCTAACCCGGCCTTTGTTTATGTTAGCTTTTGTTTCTTTTCAAACCCATTTTTTTTCCTCACTGCACAAACAAAATACTTCCCATTCTACTGTTCTCCCTACACTCTATTGAATGACTGTTATTTGTAGACATGAATTCATGTTCCTAAAATATCACACAACTCATTCTGAACCTCTGTGTTCTTACACCCACAGCAGGCCTGTAGTTAAAGTAGAAATGTCTTCCAGTTAATTTTCCTTCAACACCAATACATGGCTCTCACCAATAAATATCTCTGTGTCTTTGTGTCTCTGTCTGTCTGTCCATCTCTATTTGTCTATCTCTGTCTCTCTCTCCCCCCTCTATCACCCTCTCTTATAGAATTTCTTAGTTTATTTCTACTATTAGGCCTTTATGCCATTATTTTTTTAGTAGAGATCTCACTTAATCTTACAATTGATAGTCCATCATTGAAAGAAGTCAGGCAGGAATTTTAATAGTATTTTGAAGCTTAAACTCTGGTCAAAAGCTGTTGGCTGGATTGCTAACAAATCTGCGCTTAACTAGCTTTTTTATATAGCCCAAGGCTGCCTTCCCAAGGAGTGGTACTAATCACAGCACTGCACTCTCCTGGGACTGGGGAGTATAGTGGAAGAGTAGGGGATAGAAGCAAGCAAGTAGGAGGGGTCAAGGATGCCACAAGAATACCCACAGAGTCAACTAACCTGGCACCACTGTGGCTCACAAAACCTGGGCCAACAACCAGGAAGCATGCTGGAACTAGGCCAAACCTCCCTACACATTTGTCACAAATATACAGCTTGGTCTTCATGTGTGTTCCATAACAATTGGAGTAGGAGATGTCTCTATCTCTGTTCCCTGATATTGGATCCCTTTCCCCCTACCTGCACTACCTGGTTGGGCCTCAGTGGGAGAGGATTTGCTTTGTCTTGCTGGGTAGGGTAGTACCCAAGAGGGGCTCTCTTTATCTAAGGAGAAGAGGAACAATGTTTGGGATAGGATAGATTTGGAAGGGTGAGACTTGGAAGAGAGGAGGGAAGGTATATATGAACGGGATGTAAAGTGAATAAAAAATTAATTAAAAAAACAAAAAACAATTGAGACATTCCTCAAGAGACATGCCCATTAGACAGTCTGATTTGGACAATTCTTCAATTGACATATATATATATATATATATATATATATATATATATATATATATAGAGAGAGAGAGAGAGAGAGAGAGAGAGAGTCACTATAGTATCAAATAGTTGATGAAATTTTAATACTTAATGTAAAGAAAAATAAGCACTGCCATCTTATTAGTATTAAAGTTAATAAATGGTTAAAATTATATACCAAAGTATTGTAGTCAACAATTTTTTCTGTTTTGGGAGAATTTCCTACTACATATTAGGATCATATTCAATACTTAATCCTCCCATATCCACAACTGTCTTTCTCTACACATCCAACATTTTTCCCATCTTGTGTTAAACCATCAAGTACAGTTGATGTTGCCCATATATTCTTGGATGTGTGACATTCCATTGTAACTCAGTCAACTCACTAGAGGCCACACCCTTAAAGAAAAATGACTCTACCTTTCCCAGTTGTTTTCCATGCAAATAACTCCTTAGCTAAGGGTGGGACTTTGTGTCTATCACCTCCCTCCTGCTGTGGTTTTATGTGGCAATTCAGCTGCTGCCAATTCCCATGTGTAACTGTGGGACTGTATCTAGAGACACTGTTTTCTTGTCATTAGACAATATATTTGACTTTTTCAATCTTTCTACCCTCTCTTTTGCAAGGATCTCCTTGAGCCCTGGGAGGAGAAGGTTTCATGCAGATGTTTCATTTTAAGGCTGACCATTCCAATCTCTTATTCTCTGCACACTGACAACATGTAGCTCTCTGTTATTCATCATCTGCAGAAAATAAAAAAGTGTCTTTGATAAGGATTGTCTGTACTATATTTTACTATTAGTTTTTATCATACAGTAAAAATTTAAGAGCATAATCTGCTTTTCTTTACCCTTATAAAATATTACTATATCTCAATTTCTCATTTGAGTTCTGTCTCCTCTTGTGTATTGCTACTATTGTGTCTCCTGCAGAAGACAGTCAGGATATCAGATATTCAGTAGTGGGTAGATGCTCAGACTAGGAAACAAGCTGGGATGGAGGAACGACAACATACCCTTCTTAGAATGTACTTGCTCTAGTTCACTCTTCTGTGTAGCCAGTGTTCACAGGTGCAGAGAAGATAATGAAAACAAGTACACCCACTAACACTGAAAGTCCTTCCAGAATATTTACAGCTTAAACATATTTCTCCTAATTTGGTAAATATGTTTTTAAAAAGTAATTTTCACAAAATACTGCAAAACAGGATGGCTTCCAGTTTTAAAAAGGCAGAAATTAAGACTGACAGAATTATTTCAATTCTCCCAAGGACATACCCATCTTTCGAGACCACCTTACAGAAAAAGGGCAGAGCTCTTGCTAGTGGAGTAAGAGTAAACCCAAGGAGCATATTATTGTGCTGACTTAAAGTAGTGGGCATGTTATTCTCATCTTATCTCTCTCTGTCTTGAGGATCATGGGAGGTAGAGGGAACACAATAGAAACAGAGCCCGGCTTCTAAAATTTTTGTTGTGTACATAGAACTGTGTTGATAAAAAGCACTTCCTGACCTAAATATGGGCCTTGTTAACTGTTTAATTTTTAACTTCCATTAAAAATCGGAGACCACTAGGCTTTAGTTGTTTGAACTTCCAGCATCGCTGATTAATGAACAGATGTAAGGTTTCCAAAGGCCAGACATTTCTTTAAAATATATAATACAATTCAGTAATGCTTTAATTTGACTTATTAACTTCTTACCAGTCTTAAGGTACATTTTTCCATTAAATATACTCTTATTTTATTACTGTAAGTGACACCATGTTTTCATGTACTCTTCATAAATATCTGGAAGAAGAAGAAGGAGGAGGAGGAGGAAGAGGAGGAGGAGGAGGAAGAGAAGTTTTGAGTCCTTACAAGTATATGATTAAAAGAGTAGAGTGGGTGATGTTTCTAGATATTTCCATGTGTTACATTGATGTAGTTACTTAATTTCACCCAAAGCTGAAGGAAAATAGAGCTCACTAATGATTTTTATTTAGTAAGTGCTTATTTGTTTGTTGTATTTACTTGTGAACCAAAAAAGATTTTTAAATTAAATCTTGAATTTTGTGACCAACATATAACATTTTTCATCATCATCAACCAGGTATGCATGTGTTTATTGTTATTGTGACTATGCAATTTTAATCTTCTTTTCATTTGACTCAGTAACCAGCATTCTCAAGAGCAGCAAGTTTTCTGAAGACCTTTAATTAGCTGATAGATCTAGCTTTTTAAACCAGTATTTATAATAACATTCTTAAAATTTCTTAATTTTCTCTATTTTTCCCATTCCATGTGCCTCACATGATCCCCTGTAGGTCTGGCTATTGGAGTGTAGCATTTGCCTGAGAATTATTCTCATATTGTATTCTTTCCTGTGAATTACAATGTTTCAATGCAAATGCAAGCTCTCTAATACTTGGTTGTACATTCCTTGCAGAAAAAGTACCATTTTCATTTTTTTAAAACAGTACCAAACTTTTGGTTATTTTTCCTTATATACTTTATAACTCCATAAGTTTGCATTAAGTAGAACTCTTTAAATGTTTCAAGGACCTTTTGTAATTTAGATTACAAGCTCACCAAACTCTTGGAAAAAAATGATTTTGGTATTTAGAATAGAGGAACTATTTCACTGTAAGTAGTTTTGCAAACCTTCACCATAGAAACATTGTATGCAATCAAAATCTCTAAAGAGACATCTTAGTTAGGGTCTCTATACTGTAATAAAGCACCATGACCAAAAGTAACTTGAGGGTGTAGGCATTTATTTCATCTTAGATCTTCCGGGTCATACTCCATCATTGAAGAAATGCAGAATAGGAACCAGAATGGGAACGAAAGCAGAAGCTACAGACTACCACTGCCTACTGTCTTACTGCTCATAGCTTGCTCAGATTGTTTGTTACATAATTAGGGACCTCCTGGCTGAGGGTGGCAGGATCCACAGTGGGCTAGGCTATTCCACATAAATAATTAACCAATAAATAATAGTTACTGTGTTACTTGTAGGCAAATCTGATGGAGGCATTTTCTCAACAGAAGTTCCCCCCTTCCTGACTCTAGCTGTGTCAAGTGGATTAAAGTGTCCTATACAAGAAAGGGATGAAATTGCAAACCACATACATTCTGTCAATTAGTGCTCAAAGCAGAAGCTAACAGTAAATTAAAAATAGGGAAAAGCAATTCATTCTAGCTTATTATATTCAGTTAGAATGGGTTTAATCATCTTGAGTAAAAGATATATTTTCTAATTATATTACATTTAGACTATAATTGATACAGCTTTACTTCTTAAGCACACAACAGTATGTCAATGGACACTACTCAGAACTCTGTTAATTGAACTAATGTTGTGGGAATCTTCAATCCAGTAATTCTGGAGTTTTACAATTAAATTAAATCAAATTAAATTTTTCTTTAATTAAGGAATGAAAAATTTCCACAAATTGATTTGCCTTTGGTTTTTGGCTTGGAAGTAGACATCAAATGACCAGAGCAAGACATATAATGATGTGCATAAGAATAAAACTTAAGTTCTAGCTCATTTCTTTTCAAATATAAATATTCATCACATCAAGATTCAAACAATTATTTAGGTGCTGATTTTTGTTAAACTGTTAATATAAATATGATTGTTTTATGAATTCAGATACCGAGTTTATAAAATGTACTCATCAATATTCACATTGTGCATTTGATGGAAAAGGTTAAAATCCAGTTAGAAGAAGTGATGGATTTTAACTGGGGAATTTATCAGTTCAAGTACATGGAATCTTTCCACATTTTGAAGAGTAAATGAAATTGAAGCATGGAGAAAATGTCCATCTTGGAAAACTAAAATTAAATTAATAAAATTGACTTCCTATTCTTTGGATCCCTCTGTGGGTTTCAAGCATATGTCATGCTTTACTGGTGAATATTCAGCTTCCACCCAAAATGAGCCAATTGACAAATTTTGGAATTAGGATTGCCTCCTAATTCCAAATGTCCATTTCTCTGGATGTTGTGCTTTTTAATTAGACTCCCACAATAGTAAAAGGCACTTTATTTAAGTTGTTAAGCATGTGGCAGATTCCAAAATACCACAGAAAACAACCAACCAAACGTTCAATAGTCATTTTAAATGTATTTGAGAAAATGCATTAAAAAATATCCTATGAACTTCATCACCAGACTGTTACATATGCCAAGCTACTGTGGGTACATGGAGAAGGAAATGCCAGATTTTGAAATTTGGTTTCATGACAATGATAAATAAAAGCTATTGTAGTTTTAGAAGAGCAAGCTACAATAGAATGGTGTGTATATTACAAACCACAGTAGCTCTTGCCAACTCTAGTTTATTCATCATAGAAACTCTGTTCTCTTCTGTATTGTTAACCACGTGTAGATACAGTAATTCAGAAACTCTGAATGTCACTCTGAACCCTGTGAGCAACTATTTTCCATGTGAGTTTATAGAATCCATTAAATTTTCCCAGTCATACTTCTGTCGTGATATTATTCTCTTGAGGGAAGAATGGAAATAAACGAGGAATATTTGGAAAAGTAGAAAAACTTTATGCTTTAGCCCATTTAGTTCACGTTCTGCATGTTGTAACTTATTCTGCCTTGAAGACTTTGTTGACTATGAAGAAGAAATTTGCATTTTAAAATGTAATTTGACCTCATTTTAGAATGGCATTGCTAACTATTTTTCCCGCAAAAGTGGTGGATGCTTTTCTCTAAAACATTATAAATAAATAAGCTAGATATGGTAGTATATGCTTGTATTTTTAGGCTAAAGCAGGAGAATCATGACTTGGACAAGGCAGAAGGATTCAGACTTGATGGTCAGCCTCGTCTAGGCAACGTGACTTTGTTTTAAAGATAAAGAAAATCATTATAGATATGAATAAAAAGACTAAAAGAGGAAATGCAAATATTCTCATATATCCTCTGTGGAGATAAGATTTATTTAAAAAGTGTGGGCAAGATAATGTAGAGTGTGTAACATGGATAGGGAAAAACAGAAAACTGCAATTCCAAAAATAAGGGAGCAGAGCAGCAACAGGCAGCACAGAGTGCACATGCCAGCCTTCAGGGCGGTGGGTCTTCTTCCTTAATTCCAGCTCATTTAGTGAGTATTTAAGGGAACAGTGTAAGGAGATGTATCAGTGGAGAAAGCAGATGAAAGAGGGATGGTTCACAGGTTAATCTGACCCTGGATAATTGAGAGAGCTAAAGAACTGAGGGTTTATCAGTATCAAGAAGACAGAAGCACCTATGACCACTGTCAATGGGAGAAGTGGTTTGTTTCAAATTCTGCCTTTCACTTTTTTTAAAAAAAAAAATTATTGGATATTTTATTTATATTTGATATGTATTCCCCTTTTCCTCCCCACTCAGGAACCCCCTATTCCATGTCCCCTCCTCCTGCTTCTATGAGGATATACCTCCACCCACCCTCCCACTCCCACCTCCCCACACACAATTTACCCCACACTGAATCAAGCCTTCACTGGAGCAAGGACTTCCTCACCCACCTATGCCTGACACTGTCATCTTCCCTTACATATACATCTGGAGCCATGGGTCCCTCCCTATGTGCTCCCAGGCTGGTAATTTAGACCCTGGGAGCTCTGGTTGGTTGGTATTGTTGCTCTCCTCATGGGGCCCACAAACTCTTTCAGCTCCTTCAGTCTTCTCTCTCACTGCTCCTTTGGGAACTTTTCACTTTTGCATCATTACTGAGTTTTGACATCTTTAGTCAGTTTTGACACCATGGTCAGCACCTGGTACTAAAAGTAGATTTCTAGATTATAGTAAAGCATTCATGTTGCAAATATTCTCCTATTTTATAAGAACATTTATGCTGATTGTATTAATGTATATCCATATTTGTCTATGAAGTTTGAAGATGGATACTTTTGTGTAATTCATATTACACAGTATCTAGAGGAATTCATTCAGTGTAGGAATGAAACACAGAACTTTTACTCATTTGCAAGATAAGGTTCTGAGGTAGGCCGCTGTGATGATGGAGCATGGATTTTTTTTTAAAGGGTTTCTGATTATCAGGAATGAATATCCCATAGAGAATTGACATCTTTGCTAGTAAGTGCCTAGCCACAAGAAAAAGATAAGACCAGGGATATCATGGGATGACATTTTTCCAATATACTCTACCTAGTAAAGGTAAAACTTGGAAACTGAAGTTTAAAAAGCATTATTGAATATATTTTCACAGTAATCATTTTTTCTACACTTGAATTAGTAGGTTTCATTGCCATGTAGATTTTTCTGATAGTCTAGTTTCCATACACTGTTGAAATAGAGACTACTTTCTTATATATTAAAGAGAAAATTTTTAAATATTTGTAGTTTAAAAGGTAATATTTTTATTTTAAATGATAATATTCTTATTTTTAAGTTTTAGCTTTTGTTTTGGGCGCCAAAAAAATGTTGCAACCCGAGCAAAATGTTGAGACTCAGGCTGCCCCACATTTGGGCGGCCAAAAATGTTGTGGCCCTCTCCACTCCATGCTTGGTGGCCACTGTATCCCGGCTCAAGCTGCCTCTCCGGTCTGCGGGTCGGGGTTCAGCAAGAGAGAGAGTGAGGATGGACTCGAAGAATGGAGACCAGACAGAGTGTGTTTCAATCCCGTTTATTCTTCAGTCTCTCTTCCTAGTTGTACTCCTTCCGTTCTCTTCCGAGTGTCTAATGTCTACTCCTACTCCTAGTGTCTGAATCTCTGTTACTTCAAATTGTTCTCTCAGTTGTACTGTCTAAAGTGTCTGATTCTCTGATCTTCAAATTGTTCTCTCTTCTCCTGTCTGCCTCTCTCCTTTTTTTTTTTTTAATTTTTTTATTAGATCTTTCATTTACACTTCAGATACCATCCCCTTTCCCCATTCCCCCCCCTTAGAAAACCCCTATCCCTCTGCCCCCTTTTCATTTTGCATTTATACATTTTTTTAAGAAATGTTAATCATAGGCTTTATAAGTTTGGTATTGTTCAATCAGAGGTGTAACCCACTACCCAACCTAGATATATCAACTATCTTTGACTGGTGGAGATACATGAACATCTGCTTCCCTGTCTCCCCCCTCTATCTCTCTTTCATCACCTAGCTTCTCCTCTCCTTCTTCTCCTCTTCTTACTCCTTTTCTTCCTCTCAGTACTCCTCCCACCTTAGCTCCTCCTACACATCACCCTTCCTGTTAAAAGGAAACTTTTCTCTCAAAATACAATTAGAGCATAATTATGCCTATTGTACCAGTGAGGTACAAGATAGTCCTAATACCCAGTCCATCCTTTTGTTGACTAACCAGCACCTCTGTCATCTATCCTAACTAAAACACTTAGTTCTGAACCTGGCTTTTTCCTTGGCTTTAGGATGAATGTCAGCTGATGACCATACACTCAGATCTTTTCTCTCAAAGTAAATAGCTATAAGTTTTCAACCCCATCAGAAATCCAGAATGACTGAGTTGACTATAATTGTGGGAAGCACAAAGCATAGCTTCTAAAACTTAGCCAATTTATAGAGACCTCTGAACACCTGGACACTCGCTCTACTTCAAAACGTTGGAGCATCTGTTCTTCTGCCTTCTGGCCCAGGATCATCTGACAGACCTTAGTGCTGCAGAATTATTAAGGGCTGATTACTCTGTCTAGGCAGATATAATCAGTCGACTATTCTGCAAGTGTGTCCTTTTCTGGACAGTAATTTGTCTGTAGAAGGAAAGTGGCAATTCTTGCCTAGTGGCTGTCTCACCACAACTGGAGTAACTCCAAGGATGCTCAATTTCTTCTTAGAGTTTAACATAGGAAGCTGTCCGGAGCAGACAGGTCTCTAATGAAAATGAACATTAATACTGAAATGTTTGTCATGTCAATTCTAAGGATTTCTGATGTTTTGAAAACCAGCTATCCATGTAAGGTAATCTGGACTGTTGCCTGTTAACTCCACTCAGCTATTTCTAAATAAAACATAGAGAACACCCTTATAATAAACTCCAAGTCCTGAATTTGCTATAGTCCCTTAACTCACAGGCTGACCATCTCAAATCAGTTAAAAAAGTTAAAGAAGGACTGGGTCTAAGCTTTGTATTCCTAAGTGTGTTATACTGGTACAATGCCTATGAGAGTAACAATATTCATCTCACTCTTATATCACTAAGAAGCTCATGCCAATGAAAACCTTAAAATTTGTAAACAAAGTAAATTGGTGCCATTTAAGAATTTATATCTTCATCTTGATATTAATTATACAGATTTCTACTAATAGGTTATGGCTATGCAATAAACCCTAGCTAATCCTCTCTATTCCGACAAAACCACTACTTTTCCCTAGGGAGACAGCCCAACATTTACCACCTTAGTCCCCATGCCCAGGGAATAGGGGCGCTGACTCATCATTAGCTTCTTCAAGCTGATTATGGGCGTTGAGATATTAGAAGGGGAGTGGGGGGGGAGAGCAAGTTGACAATCCTCTGATGCTGTGTCTTCGCTGCCTCCAGATGGAATTCACGGACCTCAGAGGTTTGAGCAGGTCTGCCCAGCTTGCTTGTTGAGTAGATACACCAAGGCTGATCATTCTGCAATATACAATTCTCAAAACAAATTTTAGTATCAAGATAGTTTTTTTTTTTTTTAAAGAGGGCTGACATTTTATTAAGAATGTTGGTTCTAACCGCTTTTCTATTTTTCCCCTCTTTTATTGGATATAATATTTACATTTCAAATTTTATCCCCTTACCATATTTCCCCACCACCCAGGAACCCCTTATCCCATCCCCCCTCCTCCTGCCTCTATGAAGGTGTTACCCACCTACCCCCAGCCTCCCTCCCCACCCTCAGATTCCCCCCCCCTCAGTGCTCAGCCTTCAGGGTACCAATGATCTTGTCTCCCACCTATGCCCAACAGGGCCATCCTCCCCTACATATACAGCTGGAGTCATGTGTCTCTCCCTATGTGCACCTGGGCTGGTGGTTTAGACCCTGGGGAGCTCTGGCTGGTTGGTATTCTTGCTCTCCTCACAGGGCCACCAGCCCGTATGGTTCACGGTTCCCTCAATTTACTCTCTAACTCCTCCATTGGGAACTTTGATCAGATTAATGGATAGCTGTGGGTATCTGTCTCTGGGTATGTCCGACTCTGAGAGACCTCTAAGGAGACAGCCTTATCAGGCTGCTGTCAGCTTTCCCATCCTGACATCCCTATCAGCGTCTATTTTTGGTGACTGCCTATGGAATGAATACCCAGACACAATGGTCTCCCTACAACCCCCCCTTATGATTCTGACCCACACTGTGTCTCCATATTTGCTCCCTTGGTTATTTAGTTACTCCTTCTAAGAAAGACCTAGGCATCCTCACTTGTTCTTTCTTCTTCATGAGCTTCGTGTCTTCTGGTAGTTGAATCTTTGTTGTTTCAAACTTTTGGGCTAATCTCCGCTTATCAGTGAGTAAATACCATGTGTGTTCTTTTGTGATTGGGTTACCTCACTCAGGATGATATTTTCTAGATCCATCCATTTACCTAAGAATTTCTCGAATTCATTATTTTTAATAGCTGAGTAATATTCCATTGTGTAAATGTACCACATTTTTTGTATCCATTCCTCTGTTGAAGGGCATCTGGGTTCTTTCCAGCTTCTGGCTATTATAAATAGGGCTGCTATGAACATAGTGGAGCATATGTCTTTGTTATTTGTTGAGGCATTTTCTGGGTATATACCCAGAAGTGGTATAGCTGGGTCCTCAGGTAGTGCTATGTCCAATTTTCTGAGGAACCGCCAGACTGACTTCCAAAGTGGTTGTACCAGCTTGCAACCCCACCAACAATGCAGTAGTGTTCCTCTTTCTTCACATCCTCGCCAGCATCTATTGCCTCTCTCCTTTTATATGTCTCACTTCTAAGCCATGCCTCTAAGTCACACCTTTAATTATGCCCTTAGGTCTTGTCTCTAAATCTGATCTCCAAGTCACACCTTTAAGTCACACACCTTTAATCTCACATACCTTTAATCTCACACACCCAAGGAAAGATCCTGGGTACCTAAACCAAGATGTTATCAGAGTGTGCTCAGCTGTTGTAGGTTATTGTAATACAAGTCTCATGTCAGGGAATATGGCTCAAGATGGCTGCAAAGCTGATAGCCGCTTTCTGCTAAAAGTCGGCTCCCAACAATGGCCTATTTTCTTTCTTTCTTTCTTTCTTTCTTTCTTTCTTTCTTTCTTTTTTTCTTTTTTTTCTTTTTTACTAATTGTTGCTACATGAATATATTTAAATGTATATACTTATATTCCTAAATATAACCACCCAATCTGTACTTGTATGCCTGCTTTCTGGGCTTATCTTTCATGGGTAACTCATCAGTGTTTGTTTGTTTGTTTCTTTAACTTTTCTGTGGAAGACTGTTTCTCTCATTCTCAGCATTTCTTAATTGCCACTGGTTCTCAATATTTTTCTTCTCTGCAACATACAGAACCCATGAAGTTAGTGGACTATTTTACAATGTCTGCTACAATCAACCTTTGTGAAAACAATGAGATAACATTATACAATCAGGAGAGATGATTAAATCAAATTTCCAAAAATAGTATTGCAGTATCTATTAGAAGATCAGGTACTGCCCCCAAGAGTGTAACAGGATTTTTTTAATGCCCTCATGTCAGAAATTTTTACTATACATTAGGCATCAAATATTCCCTAAGTTCTGAAACACTTGTTTGCAAACATTTACCTGTATGAGCAAACATTCATTCCAGGCCTGTGATTCCTTGCAGCTACACAAGGAGGTCAGAATCATTGTAAGGCCTAAAAGCCTCTGCTCTATATTAAGATCTGTCTCCCAGAAGATTACTCCTTCACAATAATTCATTGGTTTAAAATTGACTGTCCAAGTTATTTCATCTCTTATGCTAAAATAGAAAAGTTTTGGCAAAGATGGTTGCCCTAGGCTTCCAGTTCACTAAATTTTTTAAACAACCATCTTTGAATATATTACTCCTTGGCACTCTCCTGAAATAGATCTATATATACATTCTGAGATCATTCATGTCTTAAGTGATTGAAAATGTCTGTGTTGAGGAAACTAAATGTTTATTTCTTGGTTAAATTTAAAGTCCATAGGAGTAAATGCACAAGGAATTATTAAAAATCTTTTAAAATATTCTATTACCAGATTATATTTTATTATAATTACAAAGCCCCAATAAACCCAGCATTTAAAAAGAAAACTTATTCCATTTTTAGGTTATTTTACATAAAACAAATCTCAAAGACAAATTATTTCAAACTTTATAGAGATTATTTAATAGACATATACTTCTTACTTGTGCCAAATTAATTTCATTGATATAAACAAAGAAGATAACATTCAGAACATTTAAATTGGATACATACTTCTGTCGCTAATACTGACATTCTGAATTTAATTCCAAGGACACACATAGGAAAAAAAAAAGACTCCTGTAAGTTGTTCACTGACCTTCACACATGTGCTGTGTGATGCACAGGTGCATGAGTGTCCATCTTTACACATAAACAAATTCATAAGATGATATTTAAATTGAATCCTATTCAATGAGTGCCTTATTAACTTTCTTCTAAGTTGTTAAGGTATGATATGATAACATGTGAAATTATGTAATGATAGCAGTATGGAGCTTTAAAGTATTTAATTATGAAAGGTTTGGCTTATAACATGCTAGCCGTTTATATTTAAAGGACCATGTGTAATTATACATTAACATACTCATAATAACACATTGTATTATAAAACATTTACAAATACATCAATATTAATACTTACAAATTACTATAGCTTCTATTCTAACGTCTTGAAATTGAATCTCGTACAACTGAAACAGTATTTCACTTCTATTTCACAATAATACATCAACATGCATTTCAATATCATGTTTCATTCGACCACATGGAACTCTATTATGAATTCATTGTAATAACACTATGCAAACATGTGGGGATATATATATATATATATATATATATATATATATATATGATAATTTTTCCTTATTTTTTATGTGTTGGCATGATTCTTTGGCATAGAATGTTTAAGTTTCCAGAAAAAGAATGTTTAAGTTTCATTGTAATAACACTATGCAAACATGTGGGGATATATATATATATATATATATATATATGATAATTTTTCCTTATTTTTTATGTGTTGGCATGATTCTTTGGCATAGAATGTTTAAGTTTCCAGAAAAAGAGTTCAAGATGAAGATGTACTAATCTTAAGGATGATATTGATGTGAGTCACAGTTTTTTTAACACAGTAAGTGTACTATCTAAACCCCTCTAAAATGCCAGTCGGGATCTGACCTCATCTTCCCTTAGCACTGACTTTTCCCACATCTCATTTGTATATCCTAGACTGACTTTAGCCACTGGGATTACAGTATGCGCCACACAACCTGGCTTTCATGCCCAGGTTATTTGTCTTGTTTTGTTTTGATTTTACCAGCTTCACACAATTATTCCTGTTTTTCAAATTACCAATTTCTGCATCTAAATTTATTACAAAGCTGTCTGCATTGTCATAAAGATATCAAAGGAGGATGGCTTCACTGGCCATTTTTTTCTTTAATGGACAACTATTTAAATTTATTAAGATCCATCCCATTAGATGAATAGATAACACTAATAAATTATCAAATTCAGCAAATCTATGGCTTTCTTCTGAGTTCTACCCTTTTAAAAATATCATCTATTATCTCCTTATAAAATAAGCACTTCATATATTTTAAAAAACAGTTTACACTTATATGAGCTTATTATGTTTTAAAGACAGACATATGCTGATACTAGAGACTTTAAAATTCAAAACTGGTTACAAAGTCTTTGTTCAAAGATAATGATGAAAATGCAGGTAATTTCATCAAACAAGAGGATATCACATCAAAATTTCCATTCTACAAAACAAACAAAACAAAAACAAAAGTAAAAACAAACAAACAAATAAACAAACAAACAAAAAACAGCCCCCAAGACTCTCAGCTTGTCTCTCTAGGTACTTCTAATCAGCTTCCGTCCTAAACATTACAAGAGGTAAACTATTACACGTGTATGACTCACATCAGTAGTGCATCAAAATCTGAGAACTCATCTTACGAAACCTCAAAAATGCTGGATGACACTCTTCGAGTACAGTGAAAACTGAGTATAGCAAGTAACTAGGCATTTCTCACTTCATGTTTCTGAAATCATTTCATGATTATATTTTGTTTAAACTTTTATTTTCGTTTTGAGAACTTCACACGTAAACACTGCAACTCCATTACTCCTGACCCTTCCTCCAACCCCTCTCTTTCTCCTCTGCCTATCTGGCTGTGGTGATTTGAATAGAAATGCCTTGCCAACCCCACCCCCCAAGGTCTCATGTGCTCAAATGCTTGGGCCATAGGAGGTATGACCTTATAGGGGTATATGTGGCCTTGTTGGAGGAAGTGTGATATCATGGGGGCAGTTTTTGAGGTTTCATATGCTCAAGCTACACAAAGTGTGACTCACAGTCTCCTGCTGCTGCCTGCGGATCAAGATGTAGAACTCTTCTCAAGCACCATGTCTGCCTGAAAATGCCTTATTTCCTGCTATGACAATAGCAGACAAAACCTCTGAAATGTAAGTTAGCTCCAGGTAAATATTTTCCTTTAAAAGAGTTGCTGTCGCCATGGTACAAAGATGTTATTTATTTTCTTTTTGTTATGTGTATAAACACACACACACACACACACACCTACCTTACTTCCTGTATTGACTGAACGTACGGGATTGATCAGCTTTGTGGGATCTCAAAGAAACTGATTCTCCCATTCTCAAAAGCAATTTATCATCTTCACCTCTTCATCTAGTGGAGGAAGGCATGTTGAAATTCTTCAGTCTTTGCTGGCCTGTCAACTGATGGTGTCTTTATTTTAATTTTGTTCAAGAAATTATATTATTGAAATTTTGTGAGTGAGTTTTCCCTGTCATGTGTAAAGGAAACTATCTAGCAGCAGGTATTTGGGGCCTGTGGCTCTCACAATATTCCCACTTCTTCCATTTCTTGTTCTGAACCTTAGATATAGGGGCTGTTCTCCAGATATATCAGTTAGGGTTGGACACACTGTCGTTGCTTATTCCTGCATTTTGACAGGCTGTGGATGTCTGCAAGAGCCTCCATCTGTTGCAAAAAGAAGCTTCTGAGATGAGTGGAGAGAGCTAAACACTATCAGGTGTCATTCCATCCTACTGAGTAGGCCTTCGGTCAAAATAGACATCTGTTGGGTGCTCCCAAGATACAAGTGCCGGTATTACATCACTGTACATACCTTGCCAGTCCATTCACAGTGACTTGGATGAGCTTGGGCTTACCTGGAACCCCCATTCCTGGGGATCATAGTATCAGAGGATGCTGTACAAGCTGCCAAGAAAGAAGAGCAATCACTAGTTCTAGCCAGCTGTAAAGCTTCAGTAATCGCTAAATTCCCTGGAAAGAGAATACAGTGTGGACAAGAGCTCCATCAGGTTTACCAAAGATATTCACACACCAGCTTGGAAATTGTATTGCAGCAGCTGAGCTTGTGTGTGTGTGCCTGTCCCTCCAGTGCAGTTCACCTCCCCTCTCTCTCAGACCTACTCCCCCTTCATCTTGTTTCAGAGCAGAGCAGACCCTCAAGAGACAAAAACCAAATGTGACAAAACAAAATAGAAAAAGAGAAGGCAAAAGCCCATTTTCAACATTATCATACATATCATTTCCTGTATGTTCACAAAGTTTCTTCCAGGGAGTGGGATGGCAAAGCAAGGTAAATAGGAATCTTTGTCTCTGCATTGTTATCCAAAAAAAAAAAAGTTTTTAAGGTATTGAAACGTTATTATCTTATTACCATGTGGGAGACATACTGTTCTTTCATTTTGTCTTAAATATATTTTACAGTCTTTCAATATTTATTTTCTCTTTCACTAGAACTTGTTTGTTTCTTTGGCTTAGATTTTCTATGTCCCTGATTACCAAAAAGGTTATGCATATTTCTGGCTGTGGCTTCAAGTTTTGTAAATGTCTTTGCCTTTGTTTTTACTTTACATCAACATTACATGTTATAGAAAACTTCACTTAGAAAGTTGAAAATATTTCATAAACGGCCTTTACCTGGTTAGTAGATTGACTGTGAACTTTCCTCTTTGCAGTTATTTAAATTTTCATTCATGTCTAGATTTTATTAACATTATCCAATATGATGATGGTTTTCTGTAGATCTCTATTCGCATAATAAAGCACATTTACAAAAATTTTCAATTCAAAATGTATTGCCTGATAGGTATGTCATTTTTATATTAAAATAATTTTCATATGTCACATACAATTTCTTAAATAGGTGAGAAATTTTCTCTCATTGTCCTGTCTGTAGATAAGCTAGTACTAACCTATATTAATAAATAAATTCAAGCTGCCAAGTCACAATTTTTCCCCTGATTTTATTGTTCTGGAAACACCTTGATTTCTTCATCACATACAGAAGTACACACATCATCACACGCGGACTTAGTTAAAATTGCAATGGATCCTAAGGTGTACCAGGAGAAATTTGATTTAATATTAGTATTAAATTATATTTGCCATGAACATAATATGTTTTAGTGTCTTGTGCTGATCTCTAATAAACATAATTTTATACTTTTCTAAGTACTAATTGAAAATAACTTTTGTTATACCTATTTCTAAACTCAAAAGAACTTCAATAGTTTTAAATAGTACCGTTTTAGCATCACCTTTTGAATAATTACTGGTAATTGAGATGAAATTTATTTCTGAAAATTGCTTTGGGATCCTACATTTAAACTTCTTTTATTGATTCTAAAAATATATTTTAAGATCCATTTGGATTCCTAATTTGAATAACCATTAATATGGCTAAGAAGAATATTTTACTTCATGAGACAGCTCAGCAGTTAAGAGCCTCAGATATTTTTCTAGAGGACATGGATTTAATCCCCATCACCCACAAGGCAGCTCACAACCCCCTGTAACGTCAGTTGAGGGCGTCATTTGCCCTCTTCAGTTGTTTATTTTAATATTATTGCTCAGACTAGACACACCATAGCAAATAAAGAAGATGATAAAATTATTCTTTCTTATTTCTTATTTTCAATGTAAAACTTTAAAATTTTACTAAGCAATACCATTAGTGCTGTTTTTAATAATGTCTTTTGCTTTTTTATTAATTATTTTATTTATTTACATCCCAAATGTTGTTCCCTTCCCAGTCTCCCCTCCCAGAGTTTTTCACCCCATCCTCCTTCCCATTTGCCTTGGAAAGAGTGCCCTCCAGGCATCCCCCTTTTCTGAGGCATCAAGTCTCTAAAAATTAGGCTAATCTTCTCCCACTGGGGCCAGCCAAGGCAGTCAGTCCTCTGCTACATATGTGCCAAGGCTTTGGACCAGCCACTGTATGCTCTTTGGTTGTTGGCTTAGTCTCTGGGAGCTCCCTGGAGTCCAGGTTAGTCGACACTCTTGGTCTTCCTATGGGGTTGCCATCTCCTTCAGCTCCTTCAATTCTTCTGCTAACTCTTCCATATGGGTCTTGGACCTTAGTCCAATGGTTGGTAGTGAGTATCTGCATCTGTCTCAGTCAGCCGATGGTAGAGCCTCTCAGAGAATGGTCATGCTAGGCTCCAGTCTGCAAGCATATCATAGTATCATTGTTAGTGTCAGGGTTTGGTGATTACCCATGGGATGAGTCCCTTATTATATAAAGGGCAACAAACTGTCCTGTAATCTTCAGTTCCTGACTTTTCAACATGTACCAGTTGCTGGACTTTATAACTACTCCTTTAGATGTCATTGTATTTCTAGAACAAATTTAAGATTTTTTTATGTTTTATTTTTTATGTGTGTGTTTCAGCTGCATATATATGTTTATATATATGTATGTATGTATATATATATATATATATATATATATATATATATATATGCATGTGCATGTGTCTATGTATATAAACCATGTGTTTTTGTTGCCTTTTGAGGCCAGAAGAGGGCATCAGATTTCCAGGATCTGAAGTAATGGGCAGTTTTGAGTTACCAAGTGGGTGTTGAGAATCAAATTCTCTGAAGAGTAGCTAGTTCTCTTAAATGCTGAGCTGTCTCTTCAACCTTTAAAACCGGTTTTGATAGCTTCCACCCTCTTACCTTTTTGGGTATATTTTGCTTTGTTTTGTTATATTTAGAACTGTTTGAGAAGGCCTTTATCAAAAAGCTTCTTACAAATTTAGAAGTAAGATTATACAAAGAACAAGAAATAGGTTTTCTTGTATTATTGTCTAATTTTTTTAAATTGAAGTGTCTTAGCTGTTAACTTTTTATTTTACAGTTGAATCTAATAGATTTTTGTTAACAACTAATTTTTTGATTTGTATATGAATCAGTTTTTGTTTCCTAATACTTTCCAAAATAGCCTTTTCCCATATTTTATAATCTGAGAACATAAAAATATTTCCAATTATCATTTTGTTATTATTTGCATTTCTAGTTGATTTGATCATAATCTTCTGTTCCTTTTGTAGCATACAAGGTGAGATGATATTTGTTGTTTTTTTCCCCTCATTTTTATTAAGTTAGGGCTGGAGTATATCTTAGTCTACATACATATGCAGTTATTTCTGTTATATATCCTACAAGTTTCTCACTTATAAACACTACTCTTGCTATACTTAAATTTTATTTCTTAGATATTTTTGATTAATGTTATTCAGGCTATGTACTTATTTATGTTCAACATCTCTTTATATTATTTTTATTTTATAATTTTGATTTAATTTTTGTGCAGTGTGAGTCTGAACTCTCTCTCTCCTCTCTCTCTCTCTCTCTCTCTCTCTCTCTCTCTCTCTCTCTCTCTCTCTCTGTGTGTGTGTGTGTGTGTGTATGTGTGTGTAAATGCTTGAGTGGCTATATTTGCAGGTAGTATTTTCAGGACACAGGATGGCTTTCTTTGCTTTATTAACTTGTAAGAGAGTCTTCTGTTCATATGAGTTTTACAGTTTGTCCAAGGGTTGGCCTGGAAACTTCAGGGATCAGCCTGTCTCTGCTCTCCAAAGGTATGCTCACCAGGGACTCTGTAACTCTTGCCAGGACATTTACTTTGGTGATTTGAACTCAGATTCTCCTGCTTTCATAAAAAGCTCTTCACTGAATCATTTTCTTGTCCTCTGTTTTAGTTTGCTTAAATAGTCATTTGCCTCTAAGAGACTTAACTTTCCATGTCACTCTTGTTTTTCTGCTCCACTACTGTGTGGCACTTTATCCTGCTTTATTCCCAAGCCAGACCTAAGTAGATGGGCTGCTTTTCTGGCTGAATTTAAGTCAAATATTTTGGCTGAGACTATGTAGTCTCCAGAGTTCTTTTTTGTGAGTTCCCATTTTGGGGGAATTTTCTTTTCTTAGCTAAATCTCCACTAAGACTATTTACACTTCTTAAAAATAGTCCTGGCTCCCCATGTCCCAGGTTCTTCTATTCAGCAACAAATAACATACTATAGTGATCTCCTAATGTCATAGTACCTGTAATATCTTAGCCATTTTAGCTCACTTAAGTCATTAAGTGACTCTGTTACTTTTACATAATGACAAAATAGCCTATGATTCATTTCTTAGAACATTTCTCCTTCTTAACCAATGTATGACTCTACAGTAGAATATGATCCATTTCCATGAAGTATTTTATACTTTTGTTATTACCCATTATCTGTCTGTCTGCTTGCCGTCTGTATCACCTAAGCAATCTATCTATCTATCTATCTATCTATCTATCTATCTATCTATCTATCTATCATCTATCTATCTATCATCTATATAGCTAGCTCTCATCTATTTTCAATCTAATCAAAACTATTCTATCTATCCTTTATCTATACATTTCTATGGATCAAACCCAAAGACTTGTACATATTACATGCATTGGTAGGGTTCTATTGCTGTGAGAAAACAATTGACCAGAAGCACGATGAGAAGAAAAAACTTTATCGGGTTGGGTTTCCTGTTCCCAATCACAGTCCATCACTGAGGAAGCCAAGCCAGGGAGGAATGTTACTTAAGGTCTTGCTCCTCACGTTTGATCAGCCTGCTTTGTTGTACAGCTCAGGACTACCTTCCCAGGGACAATATAACCCCCCTGTGTTTTGGCACACTCACATCAATCATTAATCAAAACAAATGTCGAATGGGATTGTCTAAAGCAAATCAGGTAGGGGCATTTTCTCAAATCACCCTTCCTCTTCTCAAATGCCAATTTGACCCAAAACTATCCAGTATACTAGGCAATCACTCAACCCATAAGCTATAGCAACAGTCTCTTTTTATTATTTTTAATTATTTTTTACATTATACAATTAGATTAGAAATATCCATATTACATATCCTTCCATGGAGTTTCTTTATTTAGATTCCATACCATACAATGAGAAACAAAAACCAGGGAGGCAAATGTTTGCTTTTCTTCTATCACAGGTTTGGTTTAGATTATATGACTGTAGAGTAAGTGTGTGGGGGTAGGTAGGGGTGTACTTCTATTTCTGGGAATGACATACAGGCCCTTGAATGCTAGGAAGTAGTTAGTCACTCATCAAGCAGTGTATTTAGCCTTCTTTTTTTTCAATATTATCTTGATATATTATCTTTTTTTTTTTTTTAAAAAGGAAAGATTTTCTTAGGCAATGGTTTTCTTTTCTACATAGCTCACAATCATTTATTTATTTATTTATTTTCTACTTTTATTTTTTTACAGTACAGTTGTTACCTCTTTCCCAGTCCTGTCTCCTAATTTTCAATGTATTTTTTCCTTAAGCATTAGATATGAAATGTACAACACAGATACTTTCTAAAAATGTCGATGAAAATTTAGCAAAGCAAATTAAAGTTTTATTGTTTTTGTGGCATGCCTGACTCTCATTTCTCTATCACCTACCAGCAAAATGATTTCAATTAATAACTTATAACTTACTGAAAGTAGAACATTGTGTTAATGCAGTCTTGTGGTAATCTGCTAACTGTATTTTTTTTTTGTACTTGGAATTGATATGAAAATTATTATTTTGAATTTTGAAGCGATAATTTCTGTTTTGGTCTTATTGATCCTTCAGCCAATGTGAAAACATTCCAAAAACTTGTTAGTTTACATTTATTTTTGCCAGTTCTAAGCAACAGAGCACCCATTGGCTCAAATGTATCATTTTGAGAGGGTTGATATATTTAGCCTTTGTGGGCATATGAAATATAATTTCACTGTCTGTATTATTCATACACTTTGAGGAATCATTTATCAGCAGAACACAGAACAGTAGTTAATAGATGCTTGTCACCTATGGGGCTTGCTCCGTAATTTCTTACACTACTGCTACCTATGAATAGAACATTTTGCATGTGTTAAGACCACAGACTTTAATGTTGCTTATTGGAAAAATGAATGATGACAATCCTGCCAGAATGGCTAGGGTGTGTAATCACCACCCACGCTGCCTGTCTTGGACTTTTTGCTTTGCCATTGGCTCTCTGAACTTCCTTAGACATACATGAGCTACATATATCTTCTGAATGATTTATAAGGTGAGAAAAAGAGTGCTGTTAATTCCATTTTGTAAGGAAGTACATTTGGTTCAATCTCTCAGAAGAGTATTGAGAATTAAGGTTTTATTTCTATGATATTCTGAACATGACTTCCCCAGCCCTTTTTTAAAAATTACTATTTCAAAGAATATTTCCCTGGAGTTTTCCATTCATTCAACTATTTGTCAACCATTGTGTTTGGCTTGATTCTTTAGAATGTTTTGGTCTGACTAAATGGTTTGAAATTAATATTTTGGTTTATCTGCTGATGAACAGTCAACTTCAAATAATAAACTAATTTCAAATAGCAATCATCTCTTACTTGAAAAATATACCTACTTCCCTGGCTCCAGTAATTTAAAACACACACACAGTGTGTGTGTGTGTGTGTGTGTGTGTGTGTGTGTGTGTGTGTGTAGTGAATTGTGAATTGTGATCTAAATGGTTTGATGAAGAAATAGAAAATAAAAGGGAGCAAAAGACTCTTAAATAATTAAGATACATATTTATACTCATTAGGCTTGAGGATGTGACTTAGCATAATTTTTTAGTTCATGTATTCAATCTCAATAACAACAACACAAAATATTCAGCCATTTCAGGCAAAACTAAAATAGTAAATATATTAGTTATATAAAATGGAAGTTTTACTCCTATATTCATGTTGACCTAATATGTGTTGACCTATTATTGCCTATGTGTGTTGGTTTCTATATTACATATATGTGCTAGTTTTATATTACATATAAGTGTAATTACATATTGTATCATATAAGCTTATTCTTATGAATATGGGATTAAAATCTTCCCTAAAATTCAGTAATTTCTTGGTTTTCATTTATGTAATAACTACCAAACTAATGGCAATAGAATGTTACTCTGAGTACATCAGTTAAGAGAAAGGAATCTTCTCCATATTGTAGATTTAAGAATTTATAAAATAATCCTTTTACAAAATAAGACCACAGAACACACTATGTCTGAACCTCTAAATGAAAAGGGATAATATTTCTATATTATCAAGGTGTAGAATTGACATGTTCCCCTGACATAACAGATTTCCAGTGAAGGTGAGGGAGACAGAGAAATGAGTCACAGTGTGCGTGTGCGCTGTATATGTGTGAGGTTATCATATCATATTATCATATTATCATATTAATAGTAAATTTGTTACAAACTACAACCTCTCAAACCCAAGAGGCAATGTTTTAAAATCTTGAAAGCAAAGACCATCATTGTAATACTAAAATTTTGGTTCATGCAGGGTGATTGTGGACCAAACAGCCAAACAAAACTACCTTGTGCTATAGGAAAGTCATCCTGTGGTAATATGAATTAGGTATGCTACAGATTTGTCAACAGTCATTTCAAACTATATGGCTATTTTTAGTTTGCCACAATTAATGACCTTGATCTATAAGAAGTATATTCCAAGACCACCATTAGATGGTGTTCATCTTTGAGAGTACCAAACCAAATTACTATATGTTTTATTTTTTTGTGTTGTGACAAAATGCCCGACAAAAAGAAAAATTAAGGGAGGAAGGATTTGTTTGTGCTTATAGCTTTAGACAATATTGTACATCATGATGGGTTAAGGTTTAATGGCTGGAGACTCCACAGCAGAAAGAACATGGGGCATCTGGTCACATCATACTTGTATATAACAGAGATAAGTGTATAAAACCTAGCTCACATGCAATGATTCAAATTCTCTCGAGAGATACTACTTCCACAAACACCAAGACCAGCTCAAGTGCATGTGTTCAAACACACAAACCTACCAGGAACACTGCATTCAAAACAATAACTTTTCTAGTCTCCTCATACTTTCTCTGTTGTCAGTTAGATGCTTGTAGTTTCACAGTAAACCATATATTGTTCAGTAATACTCTAAAGCACAAGAATGATATTGCTGACAATTTTATTATGTTATTATGACTACTCTATTTTACCCTTGTTAATCTGTTACCATTACCGTATCTAAAAAATAAGTTCAATATTACTATAGGCATGGAACTATGGCATAAAACCAAAAGATATAAACTACGCTTTTTTGACATAACCATGACATAAACGAGGAGAATGGATTATGTCATAGTATGGTTAGAACATGTCAGAAATGAAATGATTTCTATCATGCTATTCAAAACATCAGGAAACCTGTAATTAAAATGCCATATATTTGGAGTTTCCCATTTAATATTTTCAAACCCAAACTGACTACAGTACTGGCTGACCATAGATAGTTAAAATGTGGCAAGTGAAGCTACATATGAAGGGAGATTATTGTGTGACAGTAACAGTCCAAATTCTCTACTTCCTTTAACATGCAGAACCGCTATGAAAACAATTTTAGAAAAGAAGAGAAAAACTGTTCGATAACAAACACTGTATTTATTGCACTGATCAAAAATATAATCTGAGGCCACTTATTTTCTTTAAAATTGCCTAGCTTTGTAGCTTCAAGTAAGAGCTAATATGGGAAGTATGTCAAACAAGTAGTCGCATTTTAAATCACATAGTGGGTAATGTTTTCAATATCTGGCAAGGTTTCATTTTGCTTTAGGATATTTCTTGGAGCGTGACAGTCTACAATTGATTACAAATGTAATGGTTTTGCTGGCAGTACAGCCTTTCTAGACAAGGCTTTCTGAAATAAATTGCGTACAGGAAGCCATATATCTGATATTCTCTTATGAAACAAATGCCATAAAACTAATGCTATGTTTAAGGTCCATTTTAAACATTATGTAAAGAGAGTATGGCATAAATATTAAAGTTAAAATCCTGGATGATATACAAACATACACTCTTATCCAATTTTCATCTGTAAGTATTAGAAACTAGATTACATCAGTTTGAAATAGGCTTTCTAGTTAAGTTACCTTATTTCGTTGTAATCACTCAATAGGGATTTATGACTTAAAAAGCATAGTTGATGTAGAATATTATAACAACAGTTCTTCTACTGATTGATATATGTGTGGCCATCATAGATTTTAATGTATGTAATTGGGTGCTGGGTGTAGTGGCACATACTTTAATCTCAGAATTTGGGAGGCAGCAGCAGGGGGTAATTTGTGAGTCTGAGGCCAGTCTGTGCAGAGTGAGTTCTAGGATAGCCTGAACTACAGAGAGAAATGCTGTCTCAAAAAACCAAAACAAAACCAACAAAACAAAATACTAATTGGTTAGACACTTGAGAAGATAGATACTTTTTTTTCAGAAAATCACCTTTGTCAATATTAAAATAGCAAATGGATTCATACAGTGTCAGCAACTACAACATTGTACTCCGAAGTCAATATCTACAATATTATAGGTTATGTTCTTTTCTGTGTTCTAGAAATATTCAAAGCACATGAAGTAGGGTCATTGTCATACTCAATCTATAAAATTAGATGGAATAAGTACAGTCAGTATGTAAAATGGATCCAGTTGGTATTTTTGTTTAAGATAATTTTTTCTTCTGTATATGTATATGTTTGTGTGTTCTTGCTTGCATGCTTGTGCCTGGGGATGCCAGAAGAGGATATTATATAACTTGGATCTTGGGTTAAGGATGATGGAGAACTACCCTGTATTGTTGGTCTTTGATGAACTATCTCATTTCTATCTCTGAACTATTTCTCTAGGCCAAGTCAAGTTTCAAAGTCTTTTTATATTAACATAAACTTTGTTTTCTCCACTGGAGAAATTTCCAATTATTTTTCACAATGCAGCCAAATAATTTTGTTGATGTTACATAGACAGATTGCTTTTAGAAATAGTAGCTTAAACACCATTTATGCTTTCATTGAAATAAAATCTGATCATGAGTAACCAACCAATTTGTTGGTCATATATATATATATATATATATATATATATATATATATATATATATATATGTGTGTGTGTGTGTGTGTGTGTGTGTGTGTGTGTGTGTGTGTGTATATGTATATACTCATATATATGCATGTATGTATATATGTATATATGTGTATGTATATAGGTATATACATATATACATACATGCATATATATGACCAACAATATATATATTAAAAATAAATATATATTTATAATGTATAAATATATATTTGTTGGAGATATATACATATAAATTTGACAGTCATTTAATAAAGAAATGCAGAGTGATTTTCTGACAATGGATTATGAAAATTTTAAACTTATAAATAAATATCCAATCTTAATAATAACAGAAATAAAGAGTAACTCTAGCATTTTTCACAGTCAGAAGTCATATACATATTCACTTAAAAATTAAATTGTTAGCTGTTACATAGAAGTAGAAATAGAGAATGATATATTTGTATGTGTCAGTGTTACTTTTATGACAAAGTGTTGTGAACCACGTTCGTTAAAACAGTTTGCACTCTCCTGGTTTTTGAGTCTGATAGACTAAGATCAAAGTGTTTGCAGATTTAGTTCTTGGTTGGGTTCTCCATTGTTGCCTTGCAGGTAGCCTCTGTCTCTCTGTGTCATCAACCATTTAGTTTCATGCATATCCGTGTTGTCTTATTAGGTGTCCAAATAGTCTCATCTTATATAATACTAGATATTAAAGTCATTCCTAATGGTTTCATTTTTAAATGTGTGTATGTGGTGTTTGCAACTATGGTTATGTGTGTTTGCATATTTGTGGTGCATGTATATGTGGAAGCCAGTGGTTAAGAAGGGATGTTTTCCTTTATGTACTGAGGCAAGACTCTTGCTGATCTGGGAGATGTTAAATACTGCTACTCTAATTGCAAATCTCATTCTAGGAATATTGCCTCTGTTTTCTGAGTGCTAGTATTACAGATAGACCACCAAGCCTTATGTGTGCTAGAGATCTGAACTTTGGTCTTCATGCTTCCATGACAAGAACTTTATCCACTCATCCAACTCTTTAGTCCCCTGATGGTTCCATTTTAACCTGGATACATTTTTTTTTAAATATCTAAGACCCAGTTACATTTTGAAGTACTTGGGTTTAAGGATTCAATATATGAATATTGGAAGGACTCTATTCATTCATAGAATAGTTTATTTTTTTTCTTTCTCATTTTATGTTTAGAAAAAAAAGTGCATTTTTACAAACTGCTTTAGTTTCTTTAAACTTACAAAACCCAACTCAGTAGTTAGAATTCATTAATGCTGTGAGTAATTAAGTTATTCGAGTTTCAGCCAGTTTTTAAAAAGATTTTTAAGCCAAAACAGATAACCTTAAATCTATGTACAAAAACAAACAAAGAAAACTTGTTTGCTTTTCCTATTGCAACACATCATGAGCTATTGCTATCTGATTTACGTTAAATTTATACAATTTTATAACAAATGATTTCCCACAGTTGCACGGTTGTAAGGAAATTGGTATTAAAATAGAGTTTATTTGAACTACCAATCTCTAACTACTAATTTACAAGTGAGACTAATGGGCTCCAATGATAATGGCAGAATCTACAACAACACAACCACATCTGGCTACACATCTAGATATTACACAGGGGCTTGGTTTGCTTGAATGCAATTGGAGTCTATCTTATGAACCTTCTTGGAAGCTATGTCTTATTGAAAAAGAGTCCAGCAGGTATTTATCTACACAAGGGTAAAATTCTTCTTTGGATATCTTTTTTATAAATAATATAAGGAAAATATATTCATTATGATAAGGCAAAGCAGAATACGGATGTGTTATCCATTACCCAAAGTCCAAAGTAGACTAGCCAGTCTGAATCTTCATCCACTACTTACACTGCAGAGAGTCAGATCTATAAAAACAAAACTAGAAAAAAATGTATCCCTCCCAACTTTGTATCCGTTTCCTATGTTCCCTTGAATAGTTTACTTCTTATTTACCTAGCTTCTTGTTTTAAATTACTCTAATAAGCACCAAGTGTTTTTTCAGGAGGAGAAATAATAGATCAATGAAATTGAGCCCCCCGTTTTTTATCATATAAGGTTTAAATATTCTTTTAAGAAGTGTTCTTAACACCTTGACTAGTTGTGGTGCCTCTGTCTCTAGTCTTTTCCTTTATTCCTCTCTCATAAAATACACTCTGATCACAGCTTCCCTTTTCCCCATCTTCCCAGTCTCTACCTTTCCTGTACCCCAAAATTCAAGAGTTCTTTGGTTCCCTTCAGAAAAGGGCATGTCTCCCAGGGATATCATCCAAACGTGCCATACCAGGCTGTAATATGACAAGGCACAAACCCTGCTCTTAAAACTGAATGAGGTAACCCAGTAGGAGGAAAAGAGTACCATGAGCAAGCAAAAGAGTCAGAAACATCCTCACTCTCAATCTTAAGAGACCAACAAAAACCTCATCTAAACAACCACAGCACTTATGCAGAGGTCCTAGTCCTGACTTGTGCAAGTTCAATGGTTGTTGCTTCATGTTACTGGAGGTAGAAAGAAGAAAACAGAAGAGGGGGAAGGGTGAACACTGTGATATTGTGCCTAAGACTGTTACTATTTTTGTGGAGTTAGTTAATATATAAGGACTAGTTATTTTATAAGGTTCTGAGTTGTAAGAAAGCCTGGACAAATTGTTATGTTCTAATCCTTATGGTGTCTGGTGAGTATATTGTCTCTGAATGACCTTGATGGGAGAGTAAAAAATTTTTCATGTTAGCATCTGTGATGGAGTCTGATAAATATATCCCAAAGCAGGGGTGGAGAATACTTTGTAACCTGCCTGAAGGATTAACAAATGACACAGCGACTTATTCCTGGCCTTGGTCGTCAGACTGTAAAACACCACCAAACCTTTGCCCAGTTACCTACCAGTAGAACTCAGTGACCTCACTAAATTTTTGGACTAAGAACTTTCTAACAGCATAGGTACTTGAAGCTCCTTGAGAGCACAAACGTGTAGTGATTTTTTAAATTCCTAATGTTAATCTCCATTTCTTTAGGTAGTGTATCACTGCACTATTTGTACAGAAACAGCTGGTGAATTAGTCTTGGCCTCAACAGGCTGGGCTTAGTGTTGTGCAGTTTCACCCTTAGTGTGTCAGGAGGTTTTGTTCGAACTCTCAAACTTTCTTAGGTTAACAAAAAAACAAAACAAAACCAAAAACAAACAAACAAACAACAAACCCCCGAAAAATCCAAACTGGCCTCCAGGCAAATGGAAGTATTAGTTTTTATTCTAATTTGGGAGAAACATCAGACACTCATTTTTTTTTCTAGCTCTTTTTATCTCCTTTAAAATCCTTTTCTAAATTTACTTCAGATGATGCGAGAGTTCTGTAGCTATTTTAATTTTGTTCATCCAGTCAGCAACTTTCCCTACAGTATATAATTCTGATGTAAATTATGGACTATCTTCTGTGGGAAAAAACCAACATAGCCTACACAGACAGAACTTTGTGCATCATTTCTTAGTCATGGACAGTCTTACTTCACATAGCATTAAGTATTTCAAAACTGTCTCCACCTGGCAATCTGGGAGAAAACATAGGTTTATCCAGTACATCCAGGTTCTCCTCTCTTGTTCTGAGAAGCAGATCAGCCTTCCTGCAGGCCATATACATGTTTTCTGCATGGCTATGTGTACAGAGTGTTTATCTGAACTTCTCCTTTTATTTAGATGGGTTTCTTCTGAATTGAAAAAAAATCAGATTAAATATCTTTATACAATAAAGTCTGGTACTAGGCACTGCCTTTGCATATAGTTAGTATGGAGGGTACATTTATAATAATTCTGTAGCCGAGGCAGCTCTGGAACTCATTGGGTAACTCAAACTTGCTTTCACCTTATAGAGATCCTCTCCTATCAACCTCATGAGTGCTGGAATCATAGGCATGAGTCACCCAACATGCCTTAAATAACACTTTTGATCATCTCTATGTGCTAGGTTCTTCTCAGGCACTGGCACATTCAAATATTTCTGTACGTTAAAGAGACAAACATGACTATTGTTCAAAAGATGTTAAACACAGAGTACTCTATAGTTCAGCTAGCAGTGAGCTTGCCTAACGTGTGAAAACCTGGGTTTGAGGACTGGCACTTCATAAAACATAACATGATAGTGCAAATCTATAATCCTAGCTCTCTCAGCTTCCTAGTGTGTTGGAAGCTTGCCAATACTACATGATGTTCTTTCAAAAATAATAAAGAAAGAAACAAAGTTAAAATAATAATAGCGACTGATTGGCTCTTTTTTGTTTCCTAAAAAGGCAAATAAAAGCTGTTAGTCGATAAAATTCTTAATACATGTAAACAGAATAGAATGCTCGACTTGGGGTTTCAAAGTCATGTTTATCCCACTAATTTACACCTCAAGTGTATCTTGAGAAGTATGGATTGTTTTATTGAAGTTTTAATATGGAATAATCAAATGTGAAAACATATTTCAGCAAAATTGGACAAAGCAATTGAAACTCCACAGGGTTCTTGGGCACTTAATTCTTAACCTATAAATCAGTGTGATTACCCTGTGAAATTGGCCAGCATCCCAGTGAAGCTCCTGGGCATGGTTATACAGTGCTGAAGGCTGCATTTCTCCATGTGCAAGATTGGTCCTGACAGTTTGGATGTTGTAAGGCTTCAGGATTTTAATTTTTAGAAGTTCAGATTTACTCACATTTCAACGTCTACTGGTCTTTATTAGTGGAAAAGTAATCATGACTTTTCCTCTATTACTTGTTTTTCTGTTTCTCGTTGCTTTCCCTGGGCTACCTCATTATACATCCAGAACTTTAATAACCAAGACATCTACATGTTTATTCCACATCCACTTCTGGCCAGAGATCAATTTCAGATACTAATAGACATTTTAATTTAGTTATGTTTTAGGCCACTCTCCCCCTGTACGAGTACACTTTTATTTTGCTGCATATATAGTTTCTGTTCTCTTGTCATAATAGAAGTCAGTGAGAGTACTATCCAGAATATATTTAAGGGTGAGGAAAATGATGAACTTGGGCTAAAGTAATACTGGGAGCACTTAAGGAGAGGTCTATTTATAGTTGAGAGAACAGCTGAATGTTGCAAAAGAACTGTGGTTTGGAGGAGTAGAGAATCTTATGTGTGGAAATGGATCTATTTATGTTATATTTATTTATTTGTGAACATCTAGAATGCTCTTTTATGGCATTGTCCAAAATGAAACTTAGTCAAGTAAGAATCAAATAATGCTATAGTTAAACTGTCCTGAGTATCTATTCAGGTTACATTTCAGTGAAACTACAATTCAACTAACAAAACTAAAATATAAAATTTGATGAGCCCTGGCTATACCCAGCACTCTTTCTGTTCAGTAGAAGACTTGGAGATGGAAGTGGTCTGTGGCTGCTCGCTCTATCCATTGGCTGTCACCAGTGCAGAGCAACTGATCATTCCTTCTTCTGAGGAAGATGATACAGAAACAACACTTTACCTAAAATTAACATAGCAACTAATTATTTTCTAATAGCTTGCTGCAATATTAGAAACCGTAAAGCAGAGAAGACTAACAGTTGTTATCCTTAAACCAGAGTAAAGAGTGGGCACTTTTTCCCTCTGAGCTTTAGGACTTCGAGGCACTTGGGTGGTCTGATAGATAGCACTTTTATCTTGCTATGGGAAACCATTTAGTAAACTGCCACTGAAACACTCTTAAGGGTCTCCTAGGAGGTCTGTAAGTGTTAATGAGCTTTCTGATGTCTCTGTACTAGGTCCAGAGATGAGCAGCAATACACCAAATTACTGGAAAGTAAGGGATAAGCACTGAAGTAGCTACCCCACCATAGAGACTGGAAAGCCAGAGAACAGATTCTCTCGCTCATCCACATCATCTGTTTGGTTGGCAGTAGTGAGGTTAAATGAGGTTCCCTGTCTCTGCTAAGTGGGCGGGTATTCCCATTGGAAGTCTGCCCAGGTGTTTCAGACACTTACCAGCTTTACTGTCTTGCTAAATATGGCTCACCATCAGGGATAAGTGCTGTTGTGATGGGAAAGCTCGGAGGTTCTTCATATGAATGTCACACACTGTGTCCTCTGTACTATGTGTGTGCGTGTGCATGCACGTGTGTGGTAGGGAGTGCCTCTGTCTTTGTCCATCTGTCCCTGCCATTAGCTGTTTGCATATGTCTGTCTATGAGGACTATTGATGTCAACATTCTGAAAATAATTAGGAGTAGTAAAAACATGTCTTCCCAACGATGTAAGAACTTGAGGCGGGTGAAGCCATGTTAATTCCAAATTCGTTCTGCATTCTTAAAATTAAACAGCTAATGATTTTATTAAACTGTATTTTAAAAATGACAACATTAAGGGATATTGAAAGGGCAAATACTTTTACTAAAATATACAAAGTGAAAATTAGCCCTGTGATTCAAAATTAAGCAAATATTGTTCTCCATTATTTATTTTTTAGTGAAGGTATCTGAATAAGCATTACAACACTTTTTATCTGCTTCTGAATATTTTTCCCAATTATGATTAAATTGACATTATTTAGATTGTTTTAAATCCCTATTTTAATAGATTTGGGAACTTTGTAGATTACACAATGTGTGCACACACATGCATACACAAAACTATATATATGTATATATATGTATATATATATAATTATGCATTTTCTTACACAAATTAAGGTGTTTTAAAGAACTATAAACCACTCCATGTTATAAGTCCACTCAAGAAATATCCATGCCTAAATAAGTAGGATATTTTTGAATTACAACAGTGAATTCAATATAACAAAACTTACTAAAGAGCATTGAAATGTAACATAATAATATATATATGTTAACTGAAAATCAATGCCTAATTAGTAGCTGGTATTATGTTTTTCTTTCTATAAGATCTTTATGGTCATTTTATAAACTGAAAAATTATGATAATGTCAAAATGCATGGAAAATATTCACTTTCATTGTGTTCCTTCCTCAGTTGTATTTACCACCTTCTTCATCCTCATGGATTCACATTTAAGATTCATTAAATCTCCATTTATTTTCAATATATATTAAAAACACTGCAGAATTTTTAACTTTAATAACAGATATGATCTGGCATCAAAACCTACCATGGTTTAGTAATCCAGGTCAGTAGGTGTTAAAAGTGAAGAGACAGATGAATGAGACCCAACCATTTATTCAGGAATCAACCTACATAAAGATACACATAAGTTTACCTAATAGAGTTTTCACAAAACAGTGAATATATTGCAATGGTGCAAAGTTATTTTCATCAAGTGGCCATTTATATGAAAAATAAATTAGAAAACCTAATCTAGCTGCAAATAACACACATTTCAAACCTCTGTCTCTGAAAATGTCAAGAGCCAGCCTTCCCATTGAAGGCTTTTATTTCCAATATTCGATTGATTTCTAGAGGAGTCCATGATTGAGTTCAATAACTGGTCATATTTAAAAAAAAAATACAATAGTCATTGTAACTTCTCTTTTTGATTCCCTGTTCCACAGGGTCTAAAAACTTGAGGTAAGGCGGTTTGTACCATCTAGAGTATATGTAGGCAAAGGATGGTCGGGAATATGTCAAATACTTGTTCATTTGCATCCTACAACAAGTTGTCCTACAAATTTTTCTGTAGTTACCTTTGCACAATTCTGTGTTTTTTCAAACTTGAAACACAATAAAATGTTTTAACTCTTTATATAAATAGGTTTTAAAGCTATTGCTAAAAATCTAACAATGAAAACATGATTACCAAGTGTGAGGCAACTGAGATAATATCAGGACAGCTCAGAATGTGCAGTGAATAGTGAGCAGATAGGCGTTAACCATCACATAACCCATATTTAGTAATGGTTAAAAACATAGGCTTGAGGGCAGAACAATGTGTTAAGTGATGGTTACAGGGAAGGATTATGTTATTGGCATGCTCAAGTTGGAGCCAAGATCTCTTGTCACGGAGCTACTCTGTAGACAATGCTAGCTGGGAGTGAACATACACTGTATTTGATGCACAATAAGTTATGTGAAAATAGGTGTTCTAAAACTTTTCGATATTTGGAATTTGAACATCTTGCTCAAAGTTATATAAAAGTCATCTCATTCTGCATTTGTGTTATGTATGAATGAATGTACAATTTACATGCATGTAGGTGCATATGGGCTTATTTTCAGATACATGTGGATGCCAGTGGTTGACATGATCTTCCTCAGTTGTTTACTCCTGTATTCAGTCAGTGATACAAAATTTTTACCTGAGCCAGACTTGTCTTGGCTTATGATTCTCTCACCTCTGCAAAAGCAGGCAAGGGCATCGTATGACTTGCCTGCATTGAATTCTCTGAACTAGTATTATTTTTAAAAGGCAGTCCATCATATTCCAAGAGATGAGTTTTTCGGCTAAATTGTTTGGTGGGCAGCAACTTCTGAGCAGTTTACCTAAAGTGTGAAAATGACTGTATTTACAGTTTGCTTGTCATAAAGGAAAATTTGACTGTATTTATTGGTTGGTATCAAGAAAAAAATGCTTATTTCTTTCAACTACTAACAATTCATTTGGCCTTCAATAAAACTATTTTTCTAGTTTTTATTTTTAAACTAATAGTTTAGCTAAAATTTCAAAGGCATACTCAAGTCTTTAATTTTATTCCTTCATATTTTATATCACTCTTTATTGATCAATTTTGTGAATGTTGAACTGTTAACGTAGACTTCAGGGACATATATCTAAGGTTTAGTTAAGAAAATTTATGTTAGAAAGACTTTCTTGAGTAATTATAGGCTATCTTACAATCATAATGATGGCTTTGCTCATAGATTGAATTTATTGTGTCTAAGCCAGGGGGTTAAAATGCACAGAGCTTCATGAATATAATAGTCACATACTCTTATTAATTTACCGTATTACTTTCTCTCATTTCAATATAATGAAAGTGTCTTATGCATGTTTCCTCTCACTCTGGAGCACAGTTACATGGTTCAAACCCAAGCCTGTCCTATGTCAGCCATTTTGTTTTGGTCAATTTCGTTAATTTCTCTGTCCTCCATTTCCTCATATATAACATTAAAATACTAATAGCATCAGTTTGGTGGTATTATATAATAATTAAAAGTGTTGACGTATGTAAACCAATCAAAATGTTGATTGGACAAAGTAAGTGCTCAAGTTCTGATGAACTATTATGACTCACAAGTCAGGCAGTCTCCAAAATTGGCTTCCAGGCAGAGTGACACTGTATGTTTGTTTCACCACCTCCCACTCTTAACTAGTACTTCCTGAAAACATTGGAATACAGTTAGGAACACACTAGCGAGGGCTGACTGGGTGAATTTTCCTTTTTCCTCATAGCTACAGAGAAGAAAAAAATTGTGCTGTCTTTTGGGACACAAGGCTTCAGATAGCTTACAGTCAATCTTGAATCTAAAGTCAATTGATATTTAATTCTGATATAAGACAACATAATCACTCTCTGAAATGTGCTTCCAGGCTGTGGGAGCCTGTATCCTCAAATTCTTAAGCAAGACCGATGGAGCAGGTATTAGTCCTTAAACACCTACTTTCATTGTACTATGTCTATTTCATTTTGGCTTTTGGGGATGCAAGAATTGGACACACAAAGGAACAAATAGGATCAAAGTTAGCAATGAGAGCATCCAAAACAACCCTCACTCTAAATACAGGAAAAATGTCTCCTTCCTTCCTTCCTTCCTTCCTTCCTTCCTTCCTTCCTTCCTTTCTTCCTTCCTTCCTTCCTTCCTTTCTTCCTTCCTTTCTTCCTTTATTTCTTTATTTCTTTATTTCTTCCTTTCTTTCTTTTTGGAATTTGAGTCTACTTTACTCTGATCATCATGGTAAAGATTCTTTTGTGTAAGTTGTAACCCTTGTAAGAATATAACCAAGTACTGTGAGTTAGTGAGAAATGAAAAAGTGGCCCTACTATTTTCAATCAACCTACATAAGCCTTCAAAAGTGCCTATGTCTGATAAAAATCTATGTGTTTTTCACAATTCTGAGTTTTGTTTTTTCTGATTCAATCTAAAGGATATACTAATTCCTTCATATTTTAGAATATTAAGGAAACTATGTCTAAGGCATAAAAATAATTCTTAAAGTTTCTTTTAAATTTTCCCTATTAGTAGTCAACACTGATGTTAGTGTACCTGAGAGAATAGATTAACATATTTAAAATTACTTTTTTCTAAAAAGATTTGCTTTTGTTAAGAAATGGAAGACAAAGCATACATCAGTTGAGAGTTATTCATTTAAATAACCACCATAACAAATCTATACTTCATACATGATTTGCTGTTTAACATTTTTATGTGACTAGATTGTAGATAGGTGATTTGAAAATTAAGCCCATGATAACTTGTGACACTATTTTTGTAGACCTTATCAAATGCTGTGCATTTCTCTATTTTGACATATTAAAATTGCATGTAACTCTTGGGGCCCAGCATTGATAATACTTTTTCTTTTGAGCAATCTGGAGCATTTTGGCAAGAATGTTTATCTTTCTTCGCCTCTACCACTTCATTTACATTTATATCTTCTTTTACAACAAATTTTCATTGTAAGAATATTGAAAAAAAGTAAATGTTGTTCATGTTATGTAGCTCACTTAATATACAGCCAGTTTTAGGTAGTTTATAATATTAAGTATCTTTGTACAAAGATAAACTGTTGGTCAGTAGCTTATTGATATATCAGTCTTGAGGAAATGAAAATGAAAAAGAGTCATGGAAAAACTATTCTGACTCAATAGATTCTTTGCTGCAAGAATGTGTAAAAACATGATTAACAAGCATCCTTGGGGCTGATGTGAAGGATAATGTCAGTGATTTAAGAATCTGATAGGCTAATTGATGGATTGGGGGGTGTTTATACAAAAGTTTCTGGATATATTAGCCATGAACTCTTATTTGCAATTCTCATTTTTTAACCTTTAAGAGTAAAAATATATTATATGGAGCAAAAATAGGAAATCAATATGGAAGTCTGCATCTGCTAAACATTGCTTTGTTAGCTATTCACAAACCCTCTTTCATCTTCTGTTGATTTTAGTTTTCTTTAAAAAATCAAAATTATACTAAATATACAAAAATTCAGAATTCACAGTTAGCAGTTGTTTGTTCTAGCCACCATGGCTGTGAGATCCTGGATGTAGAAAATAAAGCACCCTTGGTGAAATGAGTATTTCAGTCTTGACTGCTCACAGAAGAGACTTCTGCTATGTCTAGACCATTTTTAACTGTTCAAGTTGATACACGGAGTAGAGCTGAGGGTTTATGCTGCTTAATGAGTTAGGGAAAGTTGGGAGGTTGTTACCTCCTAAAACCAGCTTTTACAAAAGCAGTTATATTTGCCAAAACACAGCAGTACAAACACTATGCAGGCATTTGCTCATGTGACGCTGCAGTTAGGCTATTCCTAACTACCTTGGAAACAAGGCCTCTTTCTCTGTCTATATGCCCTATTTTTTTTCTGCGCCCTATTTTTTTCTGTATTTAACTTTTCTCCACCATCTGCAAATTACACTGTTTGTGAGTTCTTGGCCTTCCGTGCAATGCTGTTGACTTAATGGTGAAATTTAATCTACAGACTTAATAGGACCGTTCATAATTTTGTAGTACAAGATAATGACCATTGATCTTATTATTAGACCTTAAAATACTCTTCTAGGAATCTTTTGTGTATGGTAAGTCTATTTTACCACTAAAGGGGAATAAATATGTCTACACAACTGAATAAAGAAACATATAATTACATCCCCCTAAACTTTAGCTGCATGAACAAAGCTACAATGTACTCATTGTATATTATGCATACAAATATGTCTGAGACATGCTTCCCTTCAAGATTTTTGACAGTTAATAATTAATTTTTAATAAATTTATTTATATGTTACTACCTAGGCAAAGGCTATAGAATATCTAAATTCATTCTCTTAATTTATTTTGACCAGTTTCGTAATTTATCACAGAATGAGATTTACAAACTGGAAATGACAATATCACACACAGAGGGAATATTATACTGCAGTGTGATACCCTTTCCTCCTAGCCCTGGTCTATTTTTATATTTTTATTAAATATTCATTTTCTCTGACTTAAGGAATTATTGAAAACGAGGGGCTAGAATGTGATAGCTTTCAAAAGTGTGTACATATTACTATTGTTTGGCTTCAATTAAGTGATATCTTTATTGAGAATTTGTTGGGATAACAATGTAAAACACATCAAAATATTAATAGCATGGATGGAAATATAGCTTAGTGATAGAGGGCTTGCATAGCATTTGTGTCCTTACCTCTAATCTCTAATATGTATGGCAGGAAGATATTTCAGTGGTAGAATGTTTTTCTGGCAAGTTAAAGGCACAAGATTCTGCCCCTAGCACCAAAAGGAAAACAAACAAACCATAAAACAAGCCCTAAAGATGAATGTAGATCAGTCTGTCATATTATCTTGAGTGGATCTTTATTGGTCCTTAGATTCGCTGTTAATAGATGCTGTAATGGTGCTAAATATACATGCAACAGATCAGAAAATGGGTTGTCCAGAAGAGCACAAAGCAGCTGCTTCTATGGTTTTCTGATTCTCCTTTGAAAAGTCAAGTACTATCACCAGGAAGCCGAAGTGTCACCTTTGTCAAGGGCCAGATATACACTAACTGCTATCTGGGAGGAGAATGGCATTATTATATTCATTTACTCACATGTAAATATATGTAATCAAATGTCCATGTGTCTTTCTACATTATTAGGAAACATAGACTTGGCAAGAGTTGGACAAAAATTTGGCTTGACTTAGGAGCCATGCAGGACTCCAGTGGCACAGGAAGAACTTGAAAATGTAAAGGGATATTCTTATCTCACTGTAGTATTTTACTCAGTAGTTAAAATGATAACAAATATGGAGTCAGAAAAACTGAAATCTTTAAAAATCATAAGCTATGACTGTACTAAAACTGAAGACGCAAGTGCAAATTGTCTCAAAAACAATTGAGATTTTCCTGGTAAGTTTTTTCACATAGAATGTTTTCTCTTAAATGTACTTGGGAAATATTAACTCTAGGATAAGTATTAAAAAAAGCAAAAACCAAACCAAACAAACACTAAAATCAAGGGCTTATCCCACAACTTGTCTTTAGATATCTAAATATTCTTTACTGAAAAATTTAATCTTTCAAAAATCAGTCAATACCAGTTGTAATTTTACCTTGTTTTTTTTCATAATGAAAATCAGAGCAAATAGAATAAAAGGTAGTTAAATGAGCTAAACAATAAATATATTTGGCCTTAAGATTTCTGTGTCTCCTATATAATCAGGCAAGCAGGGAAATAACTTGCCTTATTTATCTTTTAATTATTGTTTCCCTGATGTTCCTTTTCCAGCTAGTAAGCTGTTATGACTGTATAGAGATGACTGTGAAAGGCTTTTAATAATTGATCTGCCTGCCAGCCAAACATGGGGATGGTGGAATGAAAAATGAACATGTCAGTGGATTCTGTGCTCTAGATGACATGGGCTCTAGGAAAGTGTGTAATGAACAATATAAGCGGATGCTACAGAAGAATGTATGATAACTTTGAAAAATGTCATACAAGTTCTATAGCAGGGACAAAAAGAAGAGAAAAAGAAAAGGGGAGATTAAGGGGAAAAGAGAACGTCTATAAGGTAGAATGAAATTTGTATAAAATATGCTTATTGCCATGAACTATAATGGAATACAGCTTTGATAATGAGCAGTTGTGAGTGGATTTGCTTACTGTTTACTAATATTTAATGTCACAGTTCTGAATAATCCATTTGGTAGCTACTTGGGAGGTTATCAGTTCTGCCAGTGAACTGCTGAGATCAGACCTCTCTGGACAGTTTGACTAGTGATCCTTGGATTTTCTAAGTCACAAGGGTTGGCTATCTCCTGTGTTCTAAATTATGGTTGTATAAGATGTGTTGTGTATTCTTGAAGCTAAAGCAAATTAAGAAGAATAATTAAAAGGCCAACACGACTATACTGTACTGTGGAAATAGTAAATAAAATTGTGTTGGTGTTTAAAATTAACGTAATTAGATGTCATGGATATAACCTCTAATTTCAATGCATTCTGAATTCATAAAAAGAAATATTTAAATTTTGTAAGTCTAGGAAAAAGCTGACAATCAACTAAAACTCTTACTGAAGAGCTTTACAATGAGCTATTTTATTTTTGTTTTAGAACATTTATAACAAAAAATGAGATTTCTTCAAGTATATAAACAACACAATAAAATTAATAACTAGTGTAAAATGTGGCAAATTCTTATACCCTAACAGTGCAAAGAATTCACTCACAGCTTTCAAATTTCAAATTGCAATGGAATTTCTAATTGTACATGATAGTCTTAACATCTTCGAATGTCCAAACATGACAGACATCCACACATGTAAAGTTAAAGTCATTGTGATAAATGAGAACACTTGTTTGATATGTTTTTTTCTGAATACATTTTTTTCTTTTAAATCTATTTTAACTAAGTCATAAAAACATACATATTAATAGGGTGACTAACGGTATCCTGATGCATGTATACTTTGAATAATTCAGACTCCACATTTATTTCCTTAAAGATTTATCATTTCCTTATGATGAAAATGGAAAATCTTGTTTAGCTTTTTAAATGTGTACAGTTGTCATCTAGACTTGTCCTGCTCTGCAGTAGAAACCTGCAACTTCTTTATCTGACTTAGTCCTTCCAACTTGGTTTTTACCGTTCATCTTTACAGACCACATGCCTTTCATGTCTGCTGCTAATCACCATTCTAGTTTCACTATTTTTTTTTTAACTACATCACTCCTCAGTACTGCACTTAGACTACTAAGGCCTCTCTCCACAACACCACATTTAGTGTCTAAAGCTGACCACTTAGAATTAGACAGTCTATGTGAGAGAGCTTGTCACCAGAGGAAACTGATTCTTTCTCTCTTGACAGCCATTGATGACCTACCTGTAGCTCTTTGCCAAGTCTCAACTTTTATGAGTGAAACTTTCTTATTTGAATCCCTTATAAAATTCAGTACTTGAGAACCTGTGCCCTTCCTGCCACCATGTATTTGATTGCTTTTGTTTTAAACCCTCCTCCCTAATGTGCCTATTGCTTTCATTTTTGAGGTGAACATGAATTGTATCAACACTTACCATTTATTTCTAGATGTCATTAGTTAGAACTGTATGCAATACAATGGATATAATTCTGTCAGGGTGGGCACCTAGCCTTCATTTCCACAGGCCTTTGCTTTCTTTGATTATTATTCATAGTACTAGCATCAGACAATCGTATTTTTTGCTCTTCCCTATTTCTTTTTGTGAAAAAAATTATCTTATTGACTTAATCCTTACCAGAGCAAAAAGAGCTGCTGTCAAATAGTACTGAAATCCTTTAGAAGAATGGACATAGCACAGAACACAAAGAGGGAGTATGTCATCAGTGTACTATAGACAGATGAATAGATTTTCATTCTTTTGCTATGCCTTAATTCCATTGTATTTCAATTAAGCTAGTTTTGATGGTCTTAATTCTTTTGTACACTACACATAATTCTAAAGGCAATTAAGTATAATTCCCTCATGTGTTGGCAACAATATTATTACATCATAAAATATTCATGAGCTTCAAGTGCACAAATTTGCATAAAGTCAGTACCTCTGAAAGTCATCCTAAGTTTTTTTTCTAATTTTTCAGCCTAGGACAGAATGAAACTAACAATATGAAAACCTGGAACTACATATGACACGAATACAGCTTGCTCCAAGTTTGACTTACCAAAATGTCTCATTAGGTGTTGATATGCAAGAAGTTGGAGTGATTGTCATTTACTTGGGGACTTTGCCAGAGAGGAAGGAAACTAGCCAGGTTGTAGAAGGTCTCACCTCAGAGAAAGGCATTAAGATGGTCCATTACTCTCAGGCACGGAAACATGTAGGCAAAGAAGACATCTATTATGGTTGCTTCAGTATTCTGTCCTACATTTGTCTTTCTTCCTTTTCTACTAAGAAGAAAATTACCATTTTTTTTTCTATGATGTGGATTTGTATAATGCTGGCAACTAAAATTCAGCTTTTGGTATTGTGGATTTCATTTTATAAAACTAAAGCTTCCTTTTGATGTGAAGCTAATGAAAAATTCAAGATTTAATATGTTAATTTCAATAAGAGGAAACACAATTTTAATTTCTTTGTATAATTTGAGTAGTAAAGTATTATACTCTTGAATAAAAATAATAGAAAAGGTTGAGTAATATAAATTACTATTGATATATGAACTTTCTGCTATATAAATATGAAAAATAAGAGAATGCCATTACTATCTTTTAAAACATATGTCCTCTAAATTAAATTTATTAGATTTGATCATCCTAAATAAAGGCACAGCACTCTACTTTTATACAATTTTATAAATATTTCAGACATGTCGATGCTCAAGATTGTACCACCTGAGTCAGTAACCTGCAACCTCAGATTAGCAGGGATGAGAAAACTCTCTGTTTAGAAAGATGTACAATGGATAGTAACCAATGTGGGAGACACAGCAGTAAGCTTTTTTTTTTTTTTTTTGAGTCTCCATGATTTCAAGTATATGCTGAAGATAAGGCCCTTTATTCCTGTGAACCATTAAAAGACAAAATAATCTTTAAACAAGAAAAAGTGATTTCCACTTAAATCCAAAGAAAATTCCCATTAAGTATCAATAATTGTTTATTACTTTATCAGTATGTAATCATCAATATGTTTTTTCCAGTCATGGTATATAATGGGTTTATGTTTTTTCTTTTTTTATTGGCTATTATATGTACATTTCAGATTTTATCCCTTTACTCCATTCCCCCCACCACTCAGGAACCTCCTATCCCATCCTCCCTCCTCCTGCTTCTATGAGGATGTGCCCCCACGTATCCCCAACTCCCACTTCACAGCTAACCACAGATCTGATTAAAGGTTTTCCAATGGAGAACTTAGAGAGAAGACTGAAGGAGCTGAAAGGGTTGGTGGCTCCATGAGGAGAGCAACAATACCAACCAACCAGAGCTCCCCAGGGTCTAAACCACCAACCTGGGAGCACATAGGGAGGGACCCATGACTCCATCTGTACGTGTAGGGGAGGATGGCCTTGTCTGACATAGGTGGGAGAGATCCTTGGTCCCATAAAGGCTGAACATCGAGTGGGTGGAAATTCGAGGGTGGAGAGCAGTAAGCTCTTATGAGTTCTTTCCAATGTAAGAGAACCACACTGTGACAATGGCCCTAAGATTTCACTTCACTGCTCATTATACAACCATATCACTATGTGAAGGATGCACTTCTTTCCTTCCTTCCTTCCTTCCTTCCTTCCTTCCTTCCTTCCTTCCTTCCTTCCCTCCTTCCTTTCTTCCTTCCTTTCTTTTGGCCAAAATGAAGGTAGACTTTAAAACAAAACAATTTTCTCTCCAGGCTTTAAATCATGTCCAGTTAAATTAATCCCTAAAGCAACAGTGACCTTAGCAAACAGAAGACATATTTATTACTTTTACAATGCTTTAGCAATATAACAAGACATGGATTTCTGTGCATGCATGATACAACTACTAAAGCAAGCAATCCATTATCCTTATTGAACTATCACCTAGTGATGTATAACAGGTACCATTCTACTCACAGCAACATTCTATAAAGAAAATAATTTATGTCATTTAAAGACTTTTGAAGACAGTTAAGGCCATACATGGATGGGTCCCATTGATTCCTGTAAATTAAAATAATTATAATGCATTGGGTATAATTCCAACAACAAAAGAGTCTAGAAATGTAGCAGACATTTCTAGATATTAAAGTAGAAAATAGGATGCTGTATCATAACTTATGTGCTTATTGGTCAGTGTCATTAAACAGGCCCTTAAATACGACAGCTTGGTAGTAATTTACCTGTTCTTTGTCTTTTCTCTGACACCTCCTTCCCATTATGGATTTTAGTTCAATTTAATTTGACTATAATGCACAGAACAGACTTGTGACAGGATAATTACTCTGTGCTGCTTTATGAATGTATTTTTAGTTTGCAGGAGAGAAAGCACATAAGCTCTTCACACATATGAAAGTACATCTCTAGCCTGCTACAGAACCCTTTTGGTTTTCTCCTGCTGTCTTGTCTTTCCTTCTCCTCTGATACAGATTAATAGCAGATGTAACTCCGGCTGCCACCTGTCCCTTGTTTACTTGAGAGATTTCTTTTTATCATAGCACTTTCCTTACAGCTGACAATTATGCAAAGCACATTTTAATATCAGATTGCCTGTGGGCTATCATCCTTTGTAAAGAATAAGATTATTTTTTCATACAAAGCAAGACCAGCATGAAAGAATGCAAAACCAGACAAAAAAAAATTAATTCTTATTTAAGGGTCAAATTAATACAGAATAGAATTCTATTTAGATTTATGGTAAGTACAATCTTCCCATTTTTTCAAGTTCTAGTGTTAAGTTGGTATATAATATAGCTTTTGTGTTCTGTTTAATTCAGATTAATGAACCTTTGGTTATTTTCCTTTTGTGAAGGGTAACATTTCATAGCGTTAGTCTTGGAATGAAAAAAAAATGCCTTTACATTTACATATCTGTGACTACTTGCTTGAATTTATGTGCATCATGTGCTTGCTGGTGTCCAAAGAGCAAGAAGAGGGTGTCAGAGTTACTAGAACTGGAATTACTGGCAGTTGTAAATTGCTTGAAATTCTGGGAACTGCACCTGGCTTCTCTGCAACATCAGCAAGTGCTTGTAACGCTCAACCACCTCCCCATCCTCTTTAGTGTGCTTTAAATAAAAGAAGCTGTTATATTTATAAAGCTATTTTTTATACTGAAGTGGCCATTACAAATGTGGCAATTCTCCTTTTAGTATTATTTTTTCTCACATCTACTTTGACAGTTCTCACCTTCTTCATATTCAATCCTAAATCACAGGATTCTTGTTGAGGAATTACCTTTCTGGATGCTATTTTACCAGATACTCATTCATAGCTTCTTACTGCATTGTAAGAATGTGTTCATTTTACCTAAAATTTAGGTAAACAGTATTAACCAAGATCTTTTAAAAAATATACCCTTCTGATGACAGATATAAGTACAAAAAAAAGAAAATAAATATTTGTAGATTAAATTATGTAATCCATACAGATAAAGAATAACTGAATTAGGAAAATGTATTGGGAGAACAGTAAATTTTAATGTTAAATTCTAAGAGTTTGTCTTAGCTTCCACACTTGAAGGGTATGATCTCTAAGAATTCACAGCAGATGGTAGCAGTGTGTTTGGAGATCCCTCATTCATCATGAAGCTTCCTTATGAAGTCAGTGTTAAATTTGAAACTAACAGTCTACAAATCTATTGGGTTTCCATACCACCACTCCACTTGGATAAATCCTTATGAATTACCAAATTGTCAAGTCACAGTATCTCTGAAAAGTGTTATATAGGCTCCATAGTTACAGTTTCATGATGAAAGAAGAAGGCCATGTCTATGTTAAGGTCTTTCTTAGTCTCCAGTGTTTTTAGGAAAATAAATTTGATGTAATTAGACATTTAGGTATAATTGTTAGTAGTTCCTCATTTTTGCATATATGTGTTTATGTGCATGATTATGTAATTTATCTGGAAAAGAAATACAATTTATAAAATGAAATTTTGCAATATATAATCTTGGTGAAACATTCCAAGAGACTGTTAGTAGAAACCTAAGCAGAATAGTTTTTATTTAAAAAAAATACTGGGGAAAAACGCTCGCTGAGTAGAGACTGAAAGTGAGAAACTTGGACTGAGAAAGATCTGTACTTGAATGTAAAAACTCAGACCACCTGACTGCTTCAAAACTGGATTTGAATTTGGCAAACACCATAGAACTTTACAAGAGATTCCTCTCTACAGACAATTAAACACTTATGTCTGAGGAAAATTCAACAGAAAGCCCAAGCTTTGGCAGTCACCACACACTAAGGAGATACTGGGCATAGAGACGGAGATTCACACCATGTAAAAAGTATGTGAAGAAACCGGACCTGAGAACTGACACCATCATCTCAGATTTTTTTTTCTACAAAATTTTGAGAAAATCAATTTGTGCTGTGGTATCTGTTATGACTCCCTTGAAAACCAGTTCAGTCCATATAGAACCATATGTCTCTGCTCTAGCATTTGATTCCCACTGAGGTCAGTCAGAGATTGAGTGGCAGTTGCTTGTGGCCTCAATTAAAGGGTAGTATCCTGGGACTGTCTGTACAAGTGGCACGTATTTCTGTTTGCTTCATTTGTGTTAAGTATAATTTTCCCTTGTTGCGGAGATTCGACCCTGCCATTCCTTTTGGAGGAGCAGGCCTTCACCAGAGAAGTCCTGAGAAAACCCTGTACCTCTTGTCTCCCAGTCTTCACATTGAATGAATGAGTATAACTTACAAGGTAGCTTACCTTAGTGTAGCACTGTTTGAATTCTTTCACTTTGTGATTAATTTGAAGTTCCTTACCACATCGGGTTTCCTGACACTCAGCCATCATTTGTGACTTTTCTTTTGCTGCCAAGAGAAGTTGCGTGTCTAGTACATTTATCATTGCATTGATCTTCAAGCCAGTTTTCCTTATTGTAAATGTTTGGTAGTGATTCTAATCATAAATTTACAAAAAAAAAAACCCACATAGATTTAAGTTTGTCGATATTATCCCTCTGAGATTTCTAGTGTATGATAAATGCTATTATTGAGCACAGAAAATATGGCATGTTTCCAGGCTTAGCACACCCTGCTAAGATCATTGTAAACCCACACCTTCAACTCCTCCTTTTAAGGAAAGCTAATAAAATAAAACTATTTTCAGTGTGACATTTCTAAGACAAATTAAATGTGAGGATGATGCATTTATCTTAGAATCCTTCTCTGTTTATTCAAAGGAAAAATGTCCAGGACTTTACTTGACTGTAGAAAACCAGTAAATCACTAATATCTGCTAGATTTATGGAAACAAAGGATACTTCTTGGTTCCAAAGCTGCTGGATGTTACACTGAAAAATAACAATCATCAAATGGGTAACAATGCAAAATTTGTTGATGCTGGTATACGACAAGCCCATTGATGCCTATTTTTAAAGTGGTTTAATTATTTTATCTATTTGTCTGTTTGCTTATTTATTTTATCTTGTTTATGAATACATAAGAATTCACAGTATGAGAAATGGTAAATATTGCTCAGATATGAGGGAGGTAATATTTTGTACCTAAAATGAATATACAAGCCAGATTTAATGAAATCTTTGCAGTTATTTAGAGAAATGTCATAAATTTCACTAAAGACATTACTTATACACATGCCTTTCCCAAGCTGGGGCTTAAATGCAATATTTGAGAATAAATTTAATTCTGTTAACCACTCTTATGTTCATAAACTCCTTTCATGAAATATGTGGAAATCTCAAAGTATAATGAAAATCCAAGAAAGAATGTCTTAATAGGACAAATTACTGGCCACATGTATGTATTTTTAATCAATGGTGATTTTTGACAAATTGTAGTATAAAACCAATCACTTCAAAAATCTTAATTGATTAGCATTTTGCTATATACATAAAAGAAATTACTTCAAAATAGTGAATAGCTTTTGTATGTTGTATACAATTGAGAATCAACCATTTTTTGAAAAAGAATCCCTGTTTCTAAATATTATTTATAATTATATATCATTTATTGGGTTTCTCAGCATCATTGTCTGCAGTTAGTAAATTATATGAAATTTAAAATCACTAATAATGTTAAAAAAATGTATTGTAACCTAGAACTTTTTGACATTTTTTTGTCAAAAAAGTATTCCTATTATGATATTGACTACATTGTGAATATAAATGTCTTTTGTGAAGTGTTTTACCTTTTTTAAAAAATATTTGTTCTTTCAGAATTTCATGCAATAATTTAAAATCATATCTACAATTCAACTCTGCCTATATCCATTGGACTTCACTACCTACTTAGCTTTGTTTCTTTTTCTTCTTCTTCTTTTTTTTTTCATTTTAAGCCCTTTCAAGACCAAATTGTGCTGCAGACATATTTCTGGATATGTTCTCTTCCATTGGAGTATGGTTTACTGGGGCTACACTTTGCAAAAGAAATATATATATCCTGGCATCAAACAGTTACCAAAGCTCCATAGCTAGGAGTGGAAGTGCGTCTTTAATTCTGTTGCCCATACTGGTATTTGTCTGACTTAGGCATGCACTGGTTTTGTGCATTCTGTTGCTATTGCTGTCAGTTCATATATATAGCTTCCTCGATGCATCCAAAAAGACAAAATTCTCTTGTGGTCATCCACTGCCTCTGTCTCTTATACTCTTTCTACTTCCATGTTCTACAATAGTACCTGAGCCTCAGAAGGAGGGGTTTGGTATATATTGTATTTTTAGAGCTGGCATTCTCTAGTCTTTAGTTTTTTGCAGCTTGTTTATGTGTGTGTGTGTGTGTGTGTGTGTGTGTGTGTGTGTGTGTGTGATTTAATCACCATCTATTACAAATAGAAATTTCTTAGATGAGGGTTGAGAGATGTATTGTCATATGGGTATAGCAAGAAGTCACTAGAGGATGGTATAATAGTATATCCATTTAGGAGAATATACTAGTAGGTTCTTCACTAGGTTCTATGAACAGTCTACCAACAGGTAACCAGTAATGGTGCCAAGGATGGATTTCATGTTGTCGAGTAAGACTTAAATTGAATCAGAATGTGTTTGGTTGCTCCCATGAGGCCTTTGCTACTATTACACAAGTGCACACACCATGTAGCTATAGATTCACAGCTAAGAATGGTTGATGATTGATTTTCTCTTTTATATAATTTTTTAATGGCCATGATGTTTATCGTCCTCCATTCTTGTACTGCTTTTCTATTCTACATAGTCGCTTAAAAATACTGTTCTCATGATAACATGTAGAGGTCTTTCAAAGTATCAGGCTATCATTTTCTCTCATTTTACCTCTTCTCTTTCCTCTATCAGTCTTCACATACATACACAGAAAAACCACAAAATACGGTAAACTTTTATTTACATCTCTCTGTTGTTTTACTTATCCATGCACTTAATATGAAGTTAGAACTATGGGAATGGCATACACTTTTCTCTTCGTTCATTGCTGTCTTAGGGTTTCCATTGGTGTGAAGAGAAACCATGACCAAGGCAACTAACTCTTATAAAGAACAGTCTTTCTTTGGAGCTGGCTCACAATTTCAGAGCTTCAGTCCGTTATCATTGTGCAGGAAGCATTGCAGCATCCAGGCAGGCATGGTGCCAGAGGAGCTGAGAGTTCTACACCATGACCCAACTGCAGTCAAAACAGACAGCTAGGAGGAGGGTCACAAAGCCCATCCCCACAGTGACATACTTCCTCCAACAAGGCCACACCTACTCCAACAAGGCCACACCTCCTGCTAGTGCCACTCCCTGGGCCAAACATATTTAAATTACCACAATTACTTATTCATTAATAACATACTTACTATTGCGTACTTTCTCCTCTTCATTGTAATAGCCAATTTTGAAAATGGTCAGATACAGCCACGTGTATCACAAAATATGAAGTAATTTTTTTTTTTTTTTTTCCAAAATATAGGCTACTGAGGTAGAGAGCTCGTACAAGACGCTTGGATGTGGTGTCAGAGTTTTACTTAAGAATGGGGATAATGACTTGTCATTCAGTGAATTATTAAGATTTGTATGCTTAGAATGATGTAATTTAGTTTTCTGTGCATGACTTTCAAAAATAATATGATCCCCTTTTTCTCTACTTTTAACCAATGCAAAGTCCATAGAAATGGAAATTAGCTGCAGCTGTGATTTTATGAATGGTTTCCTAGAAACTACATTGAAGTAAATTGCAATTCACAAATGAGTTTTATATTTCTCCTCTAAGCCAGTGCAGATGGGAGACTCGTGAGTGTTCACTGTGGCTGTCCAAATGCATTAACTATCGTTTTTGAAGATGATGGTCACATTTTTCAAGTTCAAGGTCACATTTAAGTACCACATTTACAAGATGAACAAATGTACATATTTTAGTAATAGAAATCTTAGTAATCCACTGTCAAAAGAAGGAAGCTATCCATTACGTCTTAGAAGTTTTAGAACCTATTTTTAGAGAGTGATTCAAAGGATACTAGCCAGTTTTATTTGCTCACAGCCTTGAAGTTCCCATAACATCTTTACTGCAGATGGTCAGTCTTTATTCCTTTTGTTAAATTTGGCTTTATCAAATTCACATATATAAAACATTGATTGACTTCTTTTCACTATAACAGATATAACATTCATAAAGCAGTCTCAGTTGAAACATTAATAGCACCCAGAAAACATGTTTGTTTTTCTTTTTGATGTTTTTAAATTAATTAAGGGTATATCAGATATTAAAATCAGTTATAAAATATGCAATATGTATACAGAGTGTTTGTTTGCATATATGAGCATGTATGTGTCTTTATGTATGTTTGGAGGATGATGGGGTATTATATGTGTGTGTACATTACATGTGTGCATGTAGAAGCCAAAGGCCAATGTTCAGTGATTTCTTTAATTCTCTTTACCTTCATTTTAGGTAGAGTCTCACTGAGTTTCACTCAGAGCCTGACTAGACTAGCTGAACAGCAAGCAAAAGGAATTCCCAGGTTTCCTCTTCTACTGACAGAGGAACCAAACCATACCAAACCATACCTGGCTTCCTTTCCCTTTCCTCCTTTCCCCTGTCCCCTGTCCCCTGTCCCCTGTCCCCTGTCCCCTGTCCCCTGTCCCCTGTCCCCTGTCCCCTGTCCCCTTTCCCCTGTCCCCTGTCCCCTGTCCCCTGTCCCCTTTCCCCTTTCCCCTTTCCCCTTTCCCCTTTCCCCTGTCCCCTGTCCCCTGTCCCCTTTTTCCATTTCCCTTTTCCCCTTTCCTCCTTTCCCCCTTTCCCCTTTCTCCTTTCTCTTTTCCCCTTTTCCCCTTTCCCCTTTCCACTGTCCCCGTTTCCCATTTCCCATTTCCCCTTTCCTCCTTTCCCCCTTTCTTCTTCCCCTTTCCCCTTTCCCCTTTCCCCTTTCCCCTTTCCCCTTTTCCCCCTTTCCCCCTTTCCCCCTTTCCCCTTTCCCCCTTTCCCCCTTTCTTTTTCTCCCTTTCTCCCTTTCTCCCTTTCTCCCTTTCCCCCTTTTCCCTTCCCCCCTTCCCCCCTTCCCCCTTCCCCTCTTCCCCCCTTCCCCCTTCCCCCCTTCCCCCTTCCCCCTTCCCCCCTTCCCCCTTCCCCCCTTCCCCCTTCCCCCTTCCCCCTTCCCCCCTTCCCCCTTCCCCCCTTCCCCCTTCCCCCCTTCCCCCTTCCCCCTTCCCCCTTCCCCCCTTCCCCCTTCCCCCCTTCCCCCTTCCCCCTTCCCCCCTTCCCCCTTCCCCCTTCCCCCTTCCCCCTTCCCCCTTTCCTCCTTCCCCTTTCCCCCTTCCCCCTTCCCCTTCCCCCTTCCCCCTTCCCCCTTCCCCCTTCCCCCTTCCCCCTTCCCCCTTCCCCCTTCCCCCTTCCCCCTTCCCCCTTCCCCCTTCCCCCTTCCCCCTTCCCCTTCCCCCTTCCCCCTTCCCCCTTCCCCCTTCCCCCTTCCCTCTTCCCCCTTCCTTCTTCCCCCTTCTTCTTCCCCCTTCTTCTTCCCCCTTCTTCTTCCCCCCTCTTCTTCTTCCCCCTTCCTCTTCCCCCTTCCTTCTTCCCCCTTCCTTCTTCCCCCTTCCTTCTTCCCCCTTCTTCTTCCCCCTTCTTCTTCCCCCTTCTTCTTCCCCCTTCTTCTTCCCCCTTCTTCTTCCCCCTTCTTCTTCCCCCTTCTTCCCCCTTCTTCCCCCTTCTTTCCCCTTCCCCCTTCTCCCCCCTTCCCCCTTCCCCCTTCCCCCTTCCCCCTTCCCCCTTCCCCCTTCCCCCTTCCCCCTTCCCCTTCCCCCTTCCTCTCCCCTCTCTTTCCTTCCCTTTCTGTTTTTCCTGTTTTTGAGACAGGGTTTCTCTATGCAGCTCTAGCTCTCCTGGAACTATGTACACCAGGTTGGCGGTTCACTTACATGATCCACCTATCATTGCTTCTTGCGTGCTGGGATTAAAAGGTTGCTTCACCACTGCCCAGCAAATAATCTATTCTTTAAGATATGACCCATTTTAAGAGTAGTGAACTGCCTGTTACAAGAAAAATTTTAAAGCAGCATGCTGTGACTGAAATAGTGTTAAAATCTCTTTTGGCTACAGGAAGTAGGCTTCCTTTATAAGCATTCTTGAATGCTGATAAGGTCCTTAAAATTAGCAAATCAAAGTAGGAGTTGAAAATAAAATATATAGAGAGAAGGAAGGCAGGAAGAGAAAGAGAGAAATATAGGGTTGAATATTCCAGTCTGAACTTGATGAGAATTGCTGATAGAACGAACTCAGGTGATAGAAGATAGGAAATGGAATATCGTTTGAGGAGCTTTCTACTTTGAAGTAAAAGATAGTACATAAAGAAACTCAGTGAGATGTGTCACACTGTATAATTTCAGAATCGTATAGATTATTTTTTAGATAATAGCTTACATTGAGTAAGTAGATACAGTGACATTAGAAAGTTTACACATTTAAATATCAAGGTGAAAACATTTTCCTTGTTTTTTTTTAAATTTCATTTCTCAAATAAAAATAAAAAATAAACTTACTGAAAACTACTGGTTTGTAGTAGAGATGGGAAAAGTACTTATGATAAACAAATTATTAAAAAATAACTGAGAAGAATTGCTTTTATTATACATCAGTAGGAAGCCAATTAGAGACTGAGTTAGTGTTGCAGATATAAGGAGAGTGGATTGTAGCAAAGAAGGAATTGGCTGGACTTAAATTTCTGTTCATTTTATTATTTGTACACTCAATGGGTTTTGAGATTGTACTGGAAACTTTTAGAAAAAAAAGTCTATCATACAATTTTCCACAATCACAAAGGGTCTAGAGAATCACAGACATAGAGCTTTACAAAGTTATTCTATGAGAATGAGAATCCAACCTAGTAAAGGCAGCATCATAAAATCAAAGAGAGTTCAAAGGTTCTTATAGGGTTTATCTGTCTGTCTGTCTACCATCAAACTGTCCTTCTATTATTTATGTGCATCAGAGATATGTTCCACGAAATGATAAGATCCCCAGTAGCATCCTTCCATTGATGATAAAAGGGAACTATTTTGTATAATTCATTGTCAATATTGTCACATATTTTAATAGTTAACAAGTTAGGGAATTGGCTAAGTAATTCAACATTTCTGCATAAATAATAAAGGGCTAACGTGATCCCAACTCTAGCTGAGAAGCTTTTGACAGTTGATAGGTTCTGTGACGAGAAAGACCATTTTTTTCAGGGTTATATCCCCAAGTATAACTATGCTCCAGTGGATGGCACAACATCATTCTTTTAGAGTCATCCCTAATTGAACTCAGTGGGTTATTAAGAAAAAAAGACACCAACATGTAGTTGGAAAGAAAATGTGGAAGAGAGGAGATGCAATAGGAGTAAGATGTGGGGAGTGATAAGTGCATCAGTTCAAAGTGTTGTATAAACATGTATGACATTCTCAAATAATAAATAATTTTTAAACATAAGTAAATGAAAACAAACATAAAATAAACAAAAATAATAAAATATTTAGGAATAAAACTGAAAACTTCTTTGTTGTAATAGAAAAATACTCAAATGAAGACCTTTAAAAAATATAACGTAACACTTCATAGAGAGCATGGAAGATGCATGTTAGTGATGAAGGGAACAATAATATAATCAACGTGATCGTATTTGGTTTTAGTTTAAAACTTCACTACACTTTAAGCTTAAAAGACAAAGACAGATGGATCTATGTGTTTCTCTTGGACATGTTTGTATTTACTGAAGCATTTTCTATAAGCAGGTCTGATCTATATATGTATAAAGAACATGCACCCAACTAATTCCACACAAACTCTACTTGGCATATCCAGAACCTTTTAAATGGTGTTCTGTATCTCAGTATAATAGTGTCTCCTAATTATATCAAAATACAATTTCATTAGTGCCCCTCACATAATCCTGGATTGTGTGCACTGTTGAGATGACTGGAGGACATTTATTCCTTTAGCAGAACTATTGTCACCTCAGTCATCCTGACAGTGTTCACCAAAGTAACACATAAGACAGAAAGAAGAGAAGTGTTACAAAGAAGTTGTAATATGAAAATCTGAGTTTTTCTTTTAAAAAATAGCATTAAAATGATAGTGACAGATAATTCACAGAAAAAAATGTATGTTCTCAAATGATATAAAATATAATAAACCTCACAATTCAGATATGCAACAATGTCAACTATCAGGATGTAATTGGATAAATCTACCCTGGTCCAAAGGAGGAAGGCAGAGCATTAATCAGTCTAATGGGAAATTAACTACTAAAACGAGTTTAAGGCAACACAATGCTATAAAGCAGGAAGTTTATACATATTTTTGGTATGGCTATCCATTGTTTTGACGCTGGTTTTTGTAGCACCAACATTTGTGTGATTAAGTAGAAAAGAAATATGTGAAGGCTTCTTGACATCATATGACCTGAATTTAAGCACACAATTTAAAAAATAAAAACAGTAAAATTTTAATTTACAATTAATTTTAGGTATCTATCCATTTGACTTGAATTACATAAAAAATATAAGTTAAGTTACCTTATAATGATTAATCATAATTTCCTTTGACAACATTTAAATTTTCATTGTTTTCTGTCTAAAAATACAGTGTGCTAAGTATGTAACCCTTTTTACATCCGAAGTTACAGCTACTTAAAATAAAAACCAAAAAGTGAAACAAAACAACACAGCAACAACAAAACAAAACAGAACAAAACAGAACAGAACAAGAAAACACGGGTGTTAGAGGTCAAATGGTAGGTAATAACACTTTCAGAGAACCTGGGTTTAGTTTCTAGTATCTCTATAAGAATGCTTAGAACTCTGTAACTCTAGCTCTGGGGAGCCTACTGCCTCTGAAGACACCGGGGCTGATGTGCATTTACCCACATGCAGATGTAAACACTTACCCATAAAAATAATTTAAGAAAAAATGTAAAAATATACGTTTCAGTTATTTAAATTCTAGTTATTCGCTATTTTCTATGTAGCTTTATATAGTATGCAGTCTCCTACTTTCCCTTTAGCACTTAGCCACATATTATTAATCAACCCCAACCAAAAACAAAACAAAACCACAGCAAAACAACAAAAACTGACAATAAACCACAGTGTTTTTATGTAAATGGGTTCTTAAGGAAAATGTTTGGCCAAGTGTGGTAATGCGTGGTTTTAATCTCAGCACTAGGGAGACAGGAATGATTTTCAGTACAACCAGAACTGTTGGATCAACAACTCTGTCAAAAACAAACACAAACACAAAACAAAAGGTGTGGAGAAGTCAAATTTCTCACCACTATCAAAATGGTCAATCCTGTTGGATATTCTAGTATCTTCTTAACTACTGAGACCATCAGATTAAAAGTAAATGTTGCAGTGTGTACAATGAGATATTCAAGATCAAAGAAGGAGCATACCTGCTTGACTTGCTGAATCCTTAATAGCCATCTTTTTGGAAGGGATGAGTCAGCAGATTTGGAGATAGCCAGGTTGGGACAGGACTGGTTCTGGATTTCCTCCTGTTTGCCAGGAGACAGGAGAATTCCACTTGGCACAGGAGGCTCCAGTACAGCTGGAGAACAGTGGAGAGACAGCCCTGTAATTGATGGTTCTGGAAATCTGGAAGTGTAGTACTTTATGATCTGTAATTCACCACATTTGTACCACATTAGGGTGGTTCATAGAAAGCCTTATCAAGACAATATAACTTTGCCATTGTTAATTTCTATAGATTCATTTTTTTATAGCCAACATTTTGTACTATTCTGTGTAGAGCACTGATCATTAATACTTCAGTTTGGATCAAAATTGTACTTTAAGTCTCTATACTTTTAGATCTACATTCTTACCATTTATACTCTTAGATTAGCATACGGAAAGAATTAAATTTATGGTAAACATTAAAGGAATTAACAAAGGCTTGAATATTTCATCACAATAAATTATTCATATGTACTTATTGCCCTTAGGTTCCAATTTGCTTAATTTTAGTGAAGAGTGCCCAGTAGTTAAATATATGTTATAATCAGTGGGTGGGTGGGGGAGCACCCTCATAGGAGCAGGGGGAGGGGGATTGGATGGGGATTTGCAGAGGAGAAACCTGGAAGGGGGATGACATTGGAAATGTAAATAAATAAAATAACCAATAAAAATAAATAAATAAATAAATAAATAAATAAATAAATTTCACTTTCTTATGTATTTTAAGATCTCATGACAACATACTCACTAAAATTTAAAAGAAAATACAGAGTGAATTTTTGTGTGTGTGTATATCACACGGGGCATATGATGATTAATTTTTGCCAGTTTGAATGACCATTGGGATGCATCTGTAACATTAGGAGTTCACACCTTCTGAGTGTGTTTTCGTTAAGGGTTCTTTTAGAGTAAATTAACTAATTTGGGGAAAACTAGCCCTGAACATTGGCACAGTAATCTCACAAGTTGGTGGCTCAAACAGAACAAACAACAAAAACACCCAACCGTTTCACAAGCATGCCCTCTGTGTTTATTGACTACCCTTAGCTGCTCAGTTCTACCCTGCTTTCCTCTCAGGATGGAATACATTCTCTAAAACTGAGAAAAAAATAAATCATTTCTATTGCAAATTGTTTCTCGGGTGTTGGTCATTATAACTAGAGTATGATAAAGATTATTATGAAACTTTCAGATCAGTCCTACTGTTGGCCTGAATCAGAGAAGCCCCCTCATTTCTGTGAATGATGATTGGTTCAGTGACTCATTGTTGACAAGATACTGACAGTAAATGACAGATGAGTACTCAGGCATGACTAAGAAATTTATACCACCCCTTCTACGGTTCAGGGAATACTGCAAAAATGGAAGTGAGAAGAATGTGAGATCTAAAGATCAGAGGAAAGTGCGAGGAAATGCCACCTTCTGGACAAGACACTGCTTCTGTAGTCACAAACTCACAGCAACTATAGATACATGCATTGAGTCTGCACAATCACAGGCTGTTTAACGATCAGGTGTGGAATTAGGAAGGGCTCAGGCAGCCTTACCCTGCACTAATGAACTATTTGCTATTGATGAGTGAAGAGGGAAGAGGACATCACAGCCAGTTGTATACCCTCTGATGACCTCATTAGACCTCAGTGGTTAGCTTTAACCTAAGAGTAACACTGATGGACCTGATTAGATTAAATTGGCCATAGAACAATTTGGGAAAAGGATAGAGAGCCGGCTACTATGGAGGTTTGTTATAGACAGGACAAATTAAGAGGGAGTGAGGAAAGATAGTACTGTGATGTGTGTGTACGTAGAAAAAATTAATACAAATGTACTAATATAAATAAATAAGCACAAACAAATGGTAAAAACTCAATATTAAAAACTGAAGTTGAGTGTTGGTGGCACATACCTTTGATCCCAGCACTCAGGAGACAGAGGCAGGCCGACCTCTGAATTGGAGGCTACGGTGGTCTACTAAGTGAGTTCCAGAACAGCCAGGGCTATATAAAGAAACCCTGCCTTGAAAAATATTAAATCAAAAACAACCAACAAAAGAAACCAAAGCAATAAGGGAGGGCACTCTCTCAAAGGCATAGGGGATGGGGATGTGGGACAAACTCTGGGACAGCATTTGGGATGTAAGGAAAATAAAATAATTAGTTAATAAAAATAAAATCGATCAGTTAAAGCTTAGGTAATTGTGCAGTTGTGCAGTTTTACTTAGGATTTTGATTTGTTATATTGTTTACTTCAATATTCAAAATTTATCTAAATCAACAAAAATGTAAATAGCAAGCTGTGTTTGCTAACATGCCATTATAACATTGTTAGAAATTACTAAAGGCTATGGGATTTGACATTAATTAAATTAGGATTGATGTTGTTGGCAAATTACGAAGCCTCAAGAACTAAAAGCATGCAAACAGAATTTAGAAGACTGTAATATTCTTATGAGTAAAGATGTTATATATTGTGTTTGTTTCTGAATGATTATATTTAAATCTTAGATCAATGCATTTAGTTTTCTGATTCTACTACCCCTGTTTTTGCATATTTTATTGTTATGATAAACAAAGCTCACGTGGAAACAAGGAGGGAGAAATGGTGGTCTTTGGATGTATGACCATGTACTCTGTGTCAGAAGTTTCTGATTTTATGCTTTAATCAATTCCAAGTAGATATCATCCATATGTAACAGGCAAAGATGCTTTTAATTAGATAGATTTGGACTTACAGTGTTTTTTTAAAGCTGACACTAAGTTATAAAAAGAAAACTTTCCCAGGTGTTGAAGCCTCAAGAAATTGGTTTTATGACCTTCTAGTTCCATCTAGGATACAAGCATGCTGAAAGAATATCAACTGTTAATTGAATGAAAGATTGTAAGCCGACTGGTACAAATGAGCCTCTACCATAAAATTCCAGTTCTACAGTAAGGTTTGTGCACATAAAAAACGTGTCTGTGTACAACAGGGTTGAGGTGTCTTGAATTGCTTTTGATTAAAAGAAAAAAATCTTTTATTTGGTTCTTGATTCCTTGTAATTAGTCTTCTAATCTATGCCAGTTTTTTCTTCACCAACCATACCTATTTAACTTCACTATTAGTTAAATGTTTCCACTGGCTCTTTTTTTTTTTAAATAGAAATGTGGTGTTTTTAATCCTGTTGTTCTTTCATACACATTATTGACTATTGGAGATAAAGTGGGAAAACTCGAGTTATGACTTCTAATTGAACAAAAAGAAATTATTATTGGGGCTAACTTTCAAATTGTGACTTTGTCAGGTATGACTTATGCAACCTTGATCAAATGATTCATATTCATGTATTTTCATTCCCCAATGAGTAAAATTTATTCTGATAGTACTTAGGTCGTGGGACTGTTGGTAGGTTTGTTGGATGTATATTCACATGGATGGATACAATGTGTATAATCTTGGATAATTCTTTATGTAGATGTTATCCAGTTCACATTGTTCATACAAATTTATTTGATGCTTTCAATCTTATTATAAATGAACCATTTAGCAAATGTTTCAGAAGCCAACTGATTAATGAATCTCTGCTACTAGGATTAGAAAAGTCATTGCTAATTTTGCCTCTGAAATAGTCTATTCAATACCTCAAAAGGTTTATATGTCAGGACTTCACATTACAGGGTTGCTTCTCATTGGTTCATTTAGACTTTAAAAAGTAATCCTGACTTGGTGAGCAATATGGCAATCCTTGAAATAATTTCTGCATCTTTACTCTGTTAAACTGTTAACTTCACAATGTAGACTCTAGCCTCACAGGAATAGGGCAAGCAACTTACATCCGGTGGTGGGACACATTAGCAGTAATTCTTGTTTCAAGCACAGCTAGCAGAGAACACTTGGACTACTTACTCCATTAATTCAGCATCTTGTAAAGTTACAGTGGGTTACAGGCTACTGTGACCATTCCAAATTGAAATTCTCTGTTGTTTTTTTTTGTTTTGTTTTTTTTTGTTTTTTTTTTTTTTTTTTTTTTATGATTCTACACATAGTCTTTACATTGTTGTGGTCAGGTGACCAATGGTATAAAGAACAACTCAGAGGAAAAAAATTTAAGTGAAAGACAAAAAAACTTTAATAGTGAAGAAGATAGGAAAGTTAAAAAAAAAATGAATAAAAGATCAAGCTATGCCTTAATTCTGTAGTATCAGGAAGTAACAGTAGAAAATCAACATCTTGCAAGAGAACACAGATTTATTATATTTGGCAAATGTATTCAAAGATGCTATTTATATAATATAGATGATCCTTTGTGAATCATGATGATATATACATTGACTAAAATAATTTAAATATTCATTAGACCAACTTTCTTCATTTGTTAAGACTTAGAGATAATAACTTGAAATAGAGACAAAATATTTTCAAAGGATTTATTATTTTATTGGTATGTGTGATTTCTGTGTCTGCATATTAGTGCATGATATGCTTGTAGAGGACAGAAGAGCATGTTTAATTCCTTGTGATTGGAGTTATAGATGACTGTGAGCCAACATGTGCTTGGTGAGAACTGAACCCAGGTCACTGGGAGATTAAAAAGTGCTCTTAATTGCTGAACCATCTCACTAGCCCCAAAACATTTTTTTAAAGAAAAGAAAAGTGAAGTCACTAGAGATAAAACAGAGTACTCTTAAGAGAAAAGAAATGCATTTCTATGTATGCTAAATTTTGCTACTATGAAATTTTTTAGTGCTTCTGCACTGCTAAGAACAGACTGAAGCCCCTTGCTAGCTTCTGTTTTAAGAGCAATGTTTAGAATTAAACAAAGCAATGTCAACTAAAAGAGAATGCTTAAAAGAGAAGAATTCTCAGGAGTGAAACAACAAAGATCCTAGTATACAATCTACATTAAATTTTTGCTATAAATTATAAATTATAGATGTTGGATGAGAAACTATGCATAAGACTAGAAGAAAGCAATGAAGCTACTTTGAGCAGCTTGAGAAACTGAATAGAAAGTATGAGTTGTTGACCTTAAGAAATGATTAGTTTACCATTGTGTCAACTACACTGACTTTCTCTTAGAAATGTGTTCTGAGAAATATAACAAAGCTGTCTCTTTCAACATGCTACTAACTTTCACTGTCCCATTTAAAAGTCCATAACTATTTGAAGAAAGAGATAATCCTGGCATACATTGGAACAAACAATAGATAGACCATGACAATGGACCACTAATCTTTCTATTAGCATGCAGGGATGCTAGAACTACTATTATAACATTTCTAAGGTCTTCAGAGAAAATAAGAAGACAGTGAGTAGAATCTCCTATAGAAATTAGAAAGAAAACCACTTTATAGACTCAAGAGAAGATTGGATGTGACCGAGAAGAAAATTGGTTGAATTAAGGTTGAAATGTATCAAAGCTGAAGAATAGAAGGTAAAAATACTGAATAATGAACTTGGCTTCAGAGACAATGAAGGTCTAACATCTAACAATTTGACTGAAATTTCAAAAGTTAGAGAAGATTTAAAACAGGGGAATTTCTTCTTTAAGAAATTCTTAAACCTTTTCTAAATCCAAGTGGAACTGATACCAGATGGAAACGCAGATTTACAGGAAGAATAAAAGGGTTATAAAAATGATGTTAAAATTCAATATATAGCTATAATAAATGCATATTAGTATGTGCATGTTGCAGCCTGTTTTTTCTTTAACAATGTAACAATGAAAAGATAACAAGGAATAATGGTGTAATATTACAAGTCACTATTTGTTGTAGTTATTGACTCACTGGATTTTATTTGGTTTTCTGTCAACTTTCTCAACATAAATAATATCAAGAATATTAACATATGATCATCCATGCTATAGATTAGAACTGAATATGTCTCCCACTTATATGCTATGAGACAGTTGTTTATATCCCAATGAAAACATTTATATTTTTATTTCATTTTAAAATCATTTCTCTTTCTCAAACTATTGAATGATCTGCACTTTAAGAAATAAAAGCATAACATTGTTTTTCAGTTTTATGGTAGATGGTTTAATTTCACAGCATGTCAGTTTGCAACTGAGAAAAATGCCAATGCTTCCTTTGAAAAGAGAGTCACTAGCCCCTACTGTTTCAATAGCTTTCAAGTCAGGCATGTAATTAATGGAAATGTCTATTAAAATATGTTGTTATGCTTTAAATGGCTTTTTTTTTTCCATTTTACAGCTTGGTAGAAATGTTTCACCTGAAACAATACTTTCTTTTCTTTCCCTCATGAAAAGAAGACATCATGTCCTTTTACGCCATTAAATTGAGCTAGTTGGCAGATGAATCCAAATTATAACGCTAGCAGATCATCTCTTACTTATAATTCCTTCTGAGCATTGGTGTTAAGGCCACTGATACAAGATTAGTCCTATTCTTAGTTGTCTCGTGGTTGTCATGTAATCTATACTATCCAAGGTTCACATATCTATATTTCTCATCATTTTGGAGAAATAATGTAATTAGGCCATTGCTTATCATTTGTCTCTGGCATACTGTATATTTATCTTTTGGTTTGTTTTGTTTTGATGGTACCATATAATGGCCCAAATCGTAGGTAGCAGCAGAGATGTAGCAAACTCCACACAGTACAGCAATCTTAATGGGTGACTTGTTACTTCTCCATAGGAATCAACACATGGAAAGTTAGTAACAATCTGAAAATGATGGAGATATTTTGCTCAGTGTAGGTGAACTTAGCAGTCTCAAATATTTTTATAAGTGACGCTTCCCACAGATAGAATTTCCAACTTTCTATTACTTCTGGTCCTGTTTCCCTCTCCACTCACCCACTTAGCAGATAGCTTCAGGTATACAGAATGTTTGTTCCACTATACATTGCCAAACATCATCAGTACTCATTGTCATTTCATGGCATGGCTATTATGCAGGATTATGTCTTTATCAGACAAGCAGAGAACCGCCTTGAGAAGTAACAATTCACGTCACACCCAGACTCACAGACTACAAGCAATGGCCTCTTACTAATGGCCTAGGGAGTAAGCAATTCCTGTAATTTATGCCATGATTGAAGTTATCTATGAGCTTAGCAGGAATGCATATAAAATTTGGGTATAATGAAAATACTATTCAGTTATCTTAAAATTCTCTTTTTGGGAAGTCTAGCTTTCTTCATTGAAATCCACTGTCACCGACCATCTAGCTTTCTGTCATCTTTGTTTTTTGTTCAATGTTCTTTTTTTGGGTTCTCTTGAACTTCTCTATATGGCTCCTCCTTATTCAGAGAGTAAAAACACACACATGATGGCTGTCCTCTTCTAAGAATGTGTGGTCTGGTTGAGAAGGTAGGTATTCTTGGCATAATCTGGAGTATTGGGTTGCATGTCTTAATGTTTCGTTTTCTGTCTTGTCCTCATTTACCCTTTCTTGGAGTTTCTCAATCCAATCCTAAACTGTTTGCTTTTTATATCCAGATTTGTACAATATTTGAAGAAATATCTTACCACCTTTTGTCCAGTTTTTCATTTGTTCCAGTTTTTTCCTGATCTGATTCTTAGCCACTTCTACTGAATCATCATCTGCTCATGAGCTAACAATCTGGGGACTCTAAGCTGATGTTCCTTTGGACCTGATCTGATGAGTCTGATCACATTCGCTTAGTGCATCATTCCTAGGTTATTACATCTCATCAAGCACATAGATTATTTACTCACTAATTTTCCTTCCATCTTAGCAAATGCATTATTTAAATTTTGGTTACCTTTTTAAAAATATGAAAATCTTTTGCAAAAGTGAGACATACTATTCTTTGGGAAGAGGCAATCAGACACAACAGTGTGGGAGCTTACTTTTGCACAGTATGTTTCCAAAAATAACTTCCAATGCCTCTATTTTCAGTCTTTATGGTTTGTAGAGTCAATCTCTTTTGAAGAACAGCCATCTTTAGTATTATTTGTTTTTGGTTGTTGAGAAAGAAGAATGCCATTTCAATTTTTAAATCTTATTTTTATTTTATACATATGTAATTTCTTGTCTGTATTTATGTCTTGGATCCCATGGAACTGGAATTATAGACAGTTGTGAATTGCCATGTCACAACTGAACCAGTGTCCTTTGGAAGGATATTTATTGCTCTTAACTACTGAGCCAATTTTCTAGTTCTCTATCTCTGTTCTTAATGTGAAATACATTGTGCTAAATGAACGAGGATATCAATAAAGATACATCTTGGAGAATTAAGAATGTATATAAGAACCTGTTTATAGAATTAATTACATGTGAAATAAATTTGGGCTTTATCACAATATCATCAACAGAGAAGCTTCAAATGGCATATCCACAAGGCAGCTCCCTGGGTGAGCTTAAATGTAGAGTCTGTAAGAAAGTGCTGATTTTGTGTTTTAGAACCCCAGTGAGCTCATTGTGCTTTTATTTATTTGGTTGATTAATTTTGCTTGTCTTTGATTTAGAGTGAGCAAATAAAAATTTTTAAAAAGTCAGATATTATTCATTAGATGTATATCTATATTTCACATATAAAAACAAAATGTACACAATTAAACTGACTTCCTAGAACCTCCTCAGATCCAGACATATATAGAATTCTGTCCTCAGAACGGTGACTCTTTCTTTAATGCTCAGATTCTCACCCAACCAAATGTCCCCTAAACTCATTAGGACTCATTTGTCTTTGTCAGTAACAAACTCTCAAGAGCTGGGTCAAATTGGATGCTTTGTCTCTCTGCCACTTTGAATAAGGCCAGTTTACAGGAAAAAGAGGAATTTATAATTTTGGATGTAGCTCATAGAATTACATAAATTATTTTTTATAATGTTCCAGTTACAAAGAAAAGTCCACATTAAGCATTGTCTAAAACAATTGAATATAGCACTATAAAATGATCCTTTCCATGTAGAACTCAACTTTGAGTATTACATGTGAGTCCAAATGAACTTAGAGAGATTCTGACCACCTTGGCTCAAGGACAGCAAGTTCTGCTGGTTAATCTTCTAATACTCAGTTTAGAAGTGCCTTAGTACCATATGCTGTGATAAAAATACAACATATATGCCACACTGATTATTTAATTCAAGGGTAGATTTTGTCTCATTCTAAGAATAGATGATGGATAGAGTGCATATACTTAAAGCCATGCTCCATAAATATCATTTCCTTCCATCATGTTTTTTTTTTTTCAGAAAATTGAATATAAATGATTGCTAAGTTAGAACTACATGGCTATGCTTTACAGCGGAAAACTTCAATAGAAGGATATTAATGGTTGAAAGACACAGTGTAGTATCTATGGAGTTAAATAATTAAAATGTTCATACAAAATCCTGACCCAATGATTAGAACTCACTTGAGTCTTTTCCTTTCCTTTCCTTTCCTTTCCTTTCCTTTCCTTTCCTTTCCTTTCCTTTCCTTTCCCTTCCTTTTCTTTGCTTCTCTTTGCTTCTCTTCTCTTCTTCCTGTCTTTCTATCCTTCCTTCCTTTTTTTTTTTTTTTTTGAGTTTGGATCTTGCATGTAACCAATCCTGGCATTGATTTCCCTTTGTAATCCATGGATAACTATAAAATTGTTTGGGTCCTTTTTTTTCTTTTTTGGGAATTTTATTTATAAGTAATATTTTCTTTTACTCCATCCAATTTGTTCCATATACCCTGCTCTTCTCATTCTCAAATTCATAAATTCATATATGTATATATTCTACTGAGTCCATTTAGTGTTGCTTGTATATGTAAACCTGTTCATAGATAACCACTTGGGATTGGATAACCTATGAGGAAGTCCTTCTTTTGACAAAATGGATTTGTCCTCTCTCAGCCTCCATCAATTGCCTGTATCTCTTTGTGTAGGCATGGAGCCTTGTAAAATTTATTCCAGCCAGGTAGGCATGTCAATGGTGTCAGTCGCAGCTCTTATTTAGACTACCATATTGTTGGGGTTTCACTGGTGCAGGTTCCCTCTTGTGTCTAGGAGACACTGTCTCTCAACACATTTGTGATTCTATTGCTCTTACTATCTCTCCACTCATTCTTCCATTATTTTTCCTGAGCCTTAGGTATAGGGGGTTGTACTGCAGATGTATCATTGGGTAATGTGAACACTCAACTGTCAGTTATTTGTTACATTTTATCAGATGTGTGTCTCTGTGATGGTCTCTATCTGCTACAAAAAGAAGCTTGTTGGTGAACATTGAGAGCTACAATTATCTGTGAGTATAATTTCTAACTGTATTGGGTAAATAAAACTTCAGATCCTCCAGCCTCCACATCACAGTGCTAGGGTTGCTGATATTTTTAGAATGTAACAGAATGGGTTCACTAGCTATGAGTTACCTTAAGTTCTTTGCTCCGGGTCTGCATTGTAACTGACAATTGCTGTTGAATGCCGGAAGTACAACCCTCCCTAATTATATGATTGACAATTGCTCTTGTCACTCAATACAAACAAACCAAACCAAACCAAACAAATAAAACACCAGAACAAAAGCCCTTAATGTTTTTAAGCTCTTACTCTGTTGATTGAGACTTAATACAGTAAAATCAGAAGCATGCCATTCGAAGGGCCCACAAGATGCCTCAGCAGGTAAACAAGATTGCTGCATAAGCAGAAGTCTGTTCATCTGTGTTTAGTCTTCGGCAACCCCAAAAGGGAAAAGAAGAGAATCAATTTTCAATCTCTGACCCTTACCTGCCAACAGTAGCATGTATGCACTGTGCTCCAAGATTTCACACAAACACACACACATACACACCACCACCACCACCACCACAACAACAACAACAACAACAAACATACACACGCACACAATCAAATTTTAAAATGCATTCTAGCTAGCCATTTTTCTTTAAACAAACATATTTACTTATGATTCTCAATCCATATAAAACTGTTTATAACTTATGGATTTAGATACTTTAAAATACCTAGCATTTAAAATATATCACATATTACTGGAAGATTCAAATAGCAGCCTTTTCAGTATAAGTCTCCTCTCTCTTGGTGCTACATATTTTGTATTATCCAGTGTGACTCAGAAAAGGCCTTTCTACATATTTGTGTGTTCATTTTTGTGTGGTGTATAAACTTTTTTTCAAGCACACATTAAGACTAGAAGGTGCTGTGTTTTTACTTATATTGCTCAACAGAACAGGGAGCTGGGATACAAAAGTGTTATCTGAGGTCACAGATTCGATCAACACTGCAATAAAATGTGACCCAATTACTTACATTTCTAGGCCAGTGTTGCTTTCTTTGCAGTATGTTCTCTTAACTCATCTATTTTATTATGTGTGTTTACATAATACTTACAGAGAACCTTTTTCCTAGATTTTCTGTACAATAATACTTCTAAAAATTATCACCGAAAAGTGAGGATATAGTAAACTTGTAAACCATTTTTAAGATAAACTCATTTTTTTTTAAATAGAAAGGCTCATAATGTGTTACTTGCCATGGATGGTGCTGTGGAATTATGAGTATGACTTTTGAAATGAAACACAAGAAATTTGGTATCAGTCGGTTTTATTAGGTTTCCATACGAACTTATCTTAGAATAAAACATTTATCTACGTTCATTTTAAAATTTAGGTGTGTCTTTTTGATTTTGGCTGATTGAATGAGATGACTTGCCCAAGGCACCATTTAGATCTGATCGAAATGACTTGGTTGAACACACCACTCATTTCTGGATTCTTCCAGTCATTATTAATTACCACCCTCTCTACCATGCTTCACAATGCTTCTTTCACTACTTTGACAGATTTTCAGTGAACGGAAAATACGGCAGACAAATTCACTGTTAGAATAAACCTCCACAGAAAAATCTGTGCTAACCCTCACCTCTCAATTATCAAATGAAGCCATGAATATTGGCTTTATGTGAGATCTTGTCTGCTCTCATTATTCATTAAACACTTAATTAGTGATTCATTGATTCACACATCTTGAAAAATAAACTACAATGGTTATAGTTTATGGAATGAAGAAGGTGTCCTTGTATTCTCTTTCAGAATAGATACATACCTAGGAAAAGGGTTCTTGAATTTGTTGAACATGGAAAAAGATATAATGTTAATAAATCATGTTGGATTTCTCTTAATACTAACAAAAGGATGTTGTGGACTATAAGAAGGCTCACGTCACATGAAATCAAGGGAAGGAATATTTTATTTTTATTCTAAAGCTTAAAATGCACTTATCTGTCTTAACTGCATCCAGCTCTGGCTGGAAAACGTTCTTATTCACAGCACAAGATTTCTGGAAAAATTCAAATATCTTTGGAGTCCATTGTTTCAATAGTCTGTCAGATTGTCAGATGCAAAATACACTTTTAGAATGTCTTCATTTTTACCAGTCAGCTTACACTACAACACATTGTTTGGTTCCTTTATTGATGTGCTTTTACCATCTAGTTATGGTGGGCAACCAAAACAGAGGCAATTGCCTCTGGGGCCTCCTGTGACTGACAACCCCAGTCTTACACTTACACCAAGTTGTTTTCTGAACTTTTATATTTATTCAACAACTTTTTCTTTTCTTTTTTTTTTTTTTGTTTGTTTGTTTTTGTTTTTCGAGACAGGGTTTCTCTGTCTAGCCCTGGCTGTCCTGGAACTCACTCTGTAGACCAGGCTGGCCTCAAACTCAGAAATCCGCCTGCCTCTGCCTCCCAAGTGCTGGGATTAAAGGCGTGCACCACCACTGCCTGGCTCAACAACTTTTTCTTGAGAGATTAATCTTGTTCCCCAACATTCTGTTTGTTTTTTTCTTTTGATATTCAGATTCCATGTGGATAAAAATGATATAATTATGGTCATCCTACATTTGCTCAGTTATTCAGAAATAAAAATGAAAAAGTCTTTACTATAATGGTATCAACCAATATGTTGACTAACTAGTAAATTCCAGTGATTAATGCCTTCTGGTCAGTACTAGTGAAGGAAAGTTAATACTTATGGATAAAACACTTTAAAAAACCATACAGCTATTCATTTGAAGCATGTGCTTGAAGAAATATTATTTACATAATCATTAGTATATAGATCTCAGAACAGATGCTCCTAATATAAAAAGAAAGGAATGTAGGTCAGTTGGATGTGTGGTCTAGAATGCCCTTTAGAATGTTATGTCAGATTGTACAAATAGTTATTTTATTATCTTCTGTCTTTGAGAATGCAGTGGGGTGTACATAAAGAATTTCATTTTTTACTGTGTATTTACAGGGTAAAAGCTCCATGATAAATTTTCTACATCTTGCTAAATAGAGCTAAAACAAATTGATTAATTGTAATTTTCATCCTAGCTAGCTTGCTACCTTTCTTTCTTTCTTTCTTTCTTTCTTTCTTTCTTTCTTTCTTTCTTTCTTTCTTTTTTCCTTCCTTCCTTCCTTCCTTCCTTCCTTCCTTCCTTCCTTCCTTCTCTTCTTTCTTTTTTTTGTAGTATTATGGAATGATTTTGCAGTCATGGTGAAGAAACTGATCCCTGAATTTGAAAGATGTTATTTGGCTTTGATTCCATCTCCATGATTACTAGTTATTCTATTCTAATAAATTGATGATAGTAGCATTCAATAAAAGTAGGTTATGTATTAGGCAGTGAAAATGGAAATATTACAGAGTTTATCCTTTAGTCATGTCATATCTATTCAAATGGATAGATATGAAAGTAAACAAATATAATTGGATATAAGTTGTTGAGCAACAAAGAAAAGTCTATGTGTGAAAGGATGTGTAGGTCTGTGTCTGTCTGTCTGTCTGTCTGTCTGTCTGTGTGTCTGTCTTTGTCTCTTGCTCTGTTTCTCTGTCTCCCCCTCTCTCTCCTTTTTGTCTGTGTCTCTAGCTCTCTGTCTCTATCTCTTTTTCGGTCTTTTTCTCTGTGTCTGTTTCTGTGTGTGTGTGTGTGTGTGTGTGTGTGTGTGAGAGAGAGAGAGAGAGAGAGAGAGAGAGAGAGAGAGAGAGAGAGAGAGATTACTGCTAGATTACTGTAACCAGATAGCTTTCATTCCATTTACTACAAATGGAGGAGATAAAGGAAGAATACACCATGTGTGTGTAGGTTAAGTGTATTAATAATACACTAACAACATCTGTGACTGAGCATTATAGCATGGGCTGGTTTCAGAATCTAGAACAAAACTCATAATCGGAAGATGAGAAACCAGGAAGAAAGGCTTATTTGAACCCCTAGTACCAAAACTGCTTGTCCTAAATCCTCTGATCACAGGAAAGAAAAATTCTGACCACTGGATGAGCCATGTATCTGAAATATGGAGGAAAAAAATGCAGAGTGACAACTCTTTTCAAAGATTTCCCTAAGGCCAAATAAAGCAAGCAGTTAACCCTCAGAACAGTTCCTTGTTTGAGTTACCAGGCCAAAATGACAGGAATACAGTCTATAATATAGAAAGTGTTGGGACTAGGCTAGGGATAGATGAATTTATACATTGATGTGCAAGGAAGGGTATCAAAAATAAGCACCTCTGATAGCACTTAAAACATGAGGGCTAATTGACAGAACTGGAACCCACTAATTGGCAAGTAAAAACTGTTCACTGGTGGTATACTTGATGCTTCCTACAAATCTCCTTGATTCTTCCTGCTCAAGTTGCTGAGTGGTCTAAAAACAAAGTTTGGGGTGGGAGGAGTGGCTCTCAAGAAGCCCTGAAAGAGGAATGGTTGGTGAATCTTGGGAATTATATTATGTAGTTAATTCTAAGCCTTTCTAAAAGTCTACAGGTCTAAGTTACTTCTAGCTTGTATAATAAAATTTTCTATATGTTGGAAAGACAATGTACTTCTAGCTTGTATAATAAAATTTTCTATATGTTGGAAAGACAATGAACCACAGAAATCCATTTCTCATAGTTCTGCTGTGTACACACTGAACAGGAAGGTAACTGAACATAGGACATAAAGAAACATGGTTAGGCTCCAATGCAGGCTCCATCCCAGTGGCAGACTTTCACTTCTTGCTATATTTCAGTAAGAAAGGGTAAGCATTCTTTCTGTAAAAGATACAGTACAATATCATGGTGGATTCACTTTCTTAATTACTTCTCAATGTTCTTACCATCTAATGCTACTTTGTTGGAAATTAGAAGTTGAACATAAGACTTTGAGGTCAGGCACTCATGCACAGTATTAGACTAAACAAAAGCTATACTAAACAGTACAGAGAATGAGTCAGTAGTAACTGGTACTTATACTTCCAACACCAACTTATGGAGGTGCCTAGTTCTGTAGTTTAAGATAAATGATGCTTCGATATACTTAGTTAATCAATTAATTTGTCAGTACTTATCTTGATTGTATGGAAAATAGGACATAAAGAAGCAATGGCATGTGCATGATCTACTGTATGAATTAATGTTGTTTTCTTTCTTTCTTCATCCTATGACTATAACTACAAATGGCAGGTTTCTAACAATTTCTTAGAGGCAAAACAAAATGTTGTTCAAATTTTAATATCCATTGCTGACAAAGCCTCTCAGCTTTTAGTTGTTCAATTTTACATAAAATCCTAATATTCTTTGGATATTTCATTTTTAAGTAGTTAAATTTTACTTCCAAAAATGTTAGAATTTTAAATGTACTTGTTACATTTTGATTTTCAGTTTGCTAATAAAAGGAGCCAATGTAAAGTTTTCTACTAAGTCAAAATATAGTTGAGGTGAGACTGTTGGCAATTTAAACCAAATAAATATCACTTCAAATTACATCTTCTATGTGTCTGTTGTAGACTTGTGGTGCCAATTAATGCATGTACTTAATAGTTGATACTGAGAGCCATGAAATAGGTTAATTGTGCACAGGTGTAAAAGAACATGTATGATTTAACACAAATTAGTATTTGTGTTTGTAATTTTTACAGCAGCAGATATTTGCTTGAATATTTTTATGATCGTGTTTATAAATTATTAAAACTTTCATAAATATAGCTATTTACACATTGAATTTAAACATAAATACTAAAATAAAGTTGAAAGTAATAAGAGCAAAACTAAATCTGGAGAGATAGGCTTGCAGTAACTTATGGGGTTTAACTGAAAAGAACTAATCAAGCGTGTTTCTGTAATCTAGAATAATGGAGTAAAACCAGTTTCTAAGTACGAAACTACTAGGTGAGGAACAGAAACTTAAAGGTGAATAAAATGTTTAAGTAGGTCAGTCTATAGTCTTTTCACATTTATGGATAATATGAGGAAATAAGTAATTCTCATGCATGAGCAGATAGACTACAACATGTTTTTAAAAATCACGTGAGTTTTAGTTAATTTGAAAAAAGTTAAACAACTCTTATCTTAATATTCTCTGAAATTAGACAACTTAGAGATAATAATTTTTTAATAGCACAGTTGATTAAAGGGTGCTGGCTTTTTACCATTTCTGGTAATAAATAAAAGAATTAAAGTATCCATTATCTATAATACAACAGTTCTTACTATCATGGGCAGAACTCCATCTCTATAACTGATGAATGCTAAAGTCCTTCCTCCCTGTGCCTCTGAATCAAACCTTATCTTGAAAGTTATTGCAGGGGTTATTACATTAAAATGAATCAGTAGATTGTGTCCCTATCTAAGAATATTGGAATCCTTCTGCAGATACTTTAGACATGAAGTTGCATCCTCACAGAAGATGTTGTGATGAGAAAAGACTGATTCATGTGCACGCAGAGACTCACGAGAACCTCAGAGAGACTTCCAGGCTACATGACTCACCATAGCAAAGACTCACCCTTGAGGGCACTTTACATTCAGATTTCCAGCCTCTAGAACTCAAAAAAAGCTCCCAGTTTCAAAGCTTCCAGATTATTCTAGTCCTTAGAAACAAAGACACCTTGAGTTTGACTTTCTGTTAAATGTAGGTTACGGGGAGCCTCAGAAGATAGGAAGAGAAAGGGAAACTAAGATCAGGGCTTTAGTTCTTGGTTCCTTCTTTGCAACAACTGTGCAGTAGTCACTTCTCTGTGCTGAACATCGCTCTCACTGCCTCCTTGCAGTTATTGCCTCTGAATTCCTTCTTCCCCACTCTCTCCTTTGCCTCATTTCAATATATCTAAAGGCTTTCCACTAAAGCAAGCATCAAAAACCCATGCTTTCTCTTTTAACTCTTTATTAACCCTTGCAAACAACCTTTCTTTTTTTTTAAAAAAAAATGTTTTTTATTAGATATTATATTTACATTTCAGATTTTATCCCCTTACCCCCATTCCCTCCACCACCCAGGAACCTCCTATCCCATCCCTCCTCCTCATGCTTCTATGAGGATGTGCCCCCACTTACCCCCCCACTCCCACCTCCCCACCCTCCTATTCCCCCCTTCATAGGACCGAGGATCTTGTCTCCCACCTAAGCCTGAAAAAGCCATCCTCCCCTACATGTACAGATGGAGTCATGGGTTTCTCCCCATGTGCTCCCAGGCTGGTGGTTTAGACCTTGGGAAACTCTGGTTGGTTGGTATTGTTGCTCTTCTCATGGAGACAAAAACCCTTTCTGCCCTTCAGTCTTCTCTCTAACTTCTCTATCGGGAAACTCTTGATCAGATAAGTGGTTAACTGTTGGCATCTGCCTCTGAATGTGTAAGACTCTGGCAGACCTCTAAAGAGACAGCTGTATCAGGCTCTTGTCATCATGCACTTCCTGCCATCCACATCAGTGTCTACCTTTGGTGACTGAACATGGGATGGATACCCAGGTGGAATGGTCTCTAGACAGCCCCTCCTTCAGTTTCTGTCCCACACTTTGTCTCCATATTGCTCCCTTGAGTATTTTGTTACTCCTTCTAAGTAGGACCGAGTTATCCACACTTGGTCTTCCTTCTTCATGATCTTCCTGTGGTCTGTGAGTTGAATCTTGGCTATTTCAAGCTTTTGGGCTAATATCCACTTATCAGTGAGTAAATACCCTGTGTGTTCTTTTGTGATTGGGTTAATTAAACTAATTAAACTGTTGTTATAGCTGTTTTGTATGTGACATGTTTTCTTGGGAGAGCCTTAAGTAATATAGAATGGCATAAGCATCCTTAACTTTCACACAATTGGTCCTTTTTAAATTTAAATTTTATTATATATGTAATGGTATCATGTGCTTGCCTTGTTCTTGTGGAAGCCAGAAGCTGTCATCAGATTCCTCTGAAACTGATAGGAGCCATGGTGAGACGGCTGGGTATTGAATCAGCTTCCTCTGTAGAAGCAGCCAGTGCCCTTAGCCACTGCTTTATCGCTACAATCCATCAAGCAATCCTTTTATTCAGTTCTTGCTGTAATGTCTGGTCCAAGCATGATTCATTTGTTTGGTTTTTGTTTTTACTTTTTGGTAGAACCTTTATAATACAGAACAACAGTTAATTATCCTATAGGTTATGGGTGTTTGGAAGAACCTTGCAATGCTAACTTACAACACTCTCCCTGACACCTGCTAGGCCACTGCACCTATTTTACTAGGATATCGATCCAACCTATGAATAGCCTTATTTTTCTACACTTTCAGTCAATCTTCCTTCAAGTCTTGTATACCTTACTTTGAACACAGTTATTTCTTTGTCATTGGAAATTTTCCATGTGTCCAGAATGGTCCTAAAACTCCTGAGAAATAGCTGCTCCAGCCATGTCTCACTCAGCCCAAGCTACACTTCTGGGATATTGAAAGGGACAGGAGTTGAGGATCAGACTCATCAACTGCTTATTAGAAGTGGATTGGAGGGATGTGATGGGGGGTGGGTTTGGAGGAGAAACCAGGAAATGAGATAACATTTGATATGTAAACAAATAAAATATCCAATAAAAAAAGAAGTGGATCTCTAATTGAGTAGAAATTACTGGGTCTCTAACTAAATAGAAATCTTAGTTGAGATTTAACATGCAACAATTTTGGATCTCTTCTAATAAATACAAAAAAAATTATCATGATGTCCAATGGTCTACCTTGCAAATATAAATACTTTTTGTTAAGATAAGAGTTATATTATAGAGTTAATCATTATCCAGAATGTGTATAATTAACACAATACAGTAAATATGTTAAATTTTTTACACTAAAACTCCTAGCAACAGGAAATGGATATTTTTGCTTTTTGTATGAGCCTTTTAATCATGAGAAAACAAGTTAATCTTTTCATTTCTTACTTTATTTCTTACTTTATTTCATTTCTTACTTTATTATTTTAGCATGTATATCTGTAAGATTACATTAAACTAAAGATACAGAGTAACTACTCATTTTGCAGTCACTTCTGCATGAGAGTAATTCTGTGATAAACACTGGGAAATTCCTATGGCAACATGATTTCATAGTGATGCAAAGTCTCTGATTAGAGTTCTGTGATTCTTATTCTTCTGCTTACAAATATTTTTCCAGAACTCAGTAAAATCATGGTATTTCTTTTTTTTTAAATCAAAAACAAAGTTAAAGGAAGATTAAGAAACAACGTTTACAGAGTACATGCCATTTTAGTAAGCCTAACATTTTGACTTAAAATTCAGACATATCTATAAGGGTTAGAGGAAATGTAGTTTTTAGGTAGTGTCCTGCCTTAGAAAAATCATGGTTCTCTCTCTCTCTCTCTTTCTCTCTCTCTCTCTCTCTCTCTCTCTCTCTCTCTCTCTCTCTCTCTCACTCACACACACACACACACACACACAGGTTTTCTCTACGTATTAGAGCTCTAACTGTCTTGGAACTTATTTTGTAGACAAGGTTGACCTCAAACTCACAGAGATCTGCCTATCTCTGCCTCCTGAGTGCTGGGATTAAATGTGTGCACCACCAAGACAAAAGCTCTTTTACTTTAAGAAGAGAAGAGAAAATAAAGCCTTTTTTACAAGAGAAAAGATGGGTTTTGAAATGATAAGGTCTTTTCATTGACAAAAAGCATTTCTATTTTTGTAGTTAATGCTTTTAAATGTCTGTCAGTGTATGTGTGTGTGAGCGTGTGTGTGTGTGTGTGTGTGTGTGCATGAGCATGTGTGTGTGTGCATGTGTCTGTATAACATCAGAATTGGAAGAAAAGCATACAGCAATCTCATCCAAAAATAACATTTACAAGTCCCTACATAAATAATCAGCAAGTGTTCATGGAAACACCTCTCCACTCAACCTATAGGAAGTTATTTCTGTCCATTCTGATCTGCATGACTCAATTTTTAATAACATTTCACCTTTTGGGATACATGTTCATATTCAAATCAACTTTGTATTCCAATGACCTTAATTTATTGATTTATTCATGTTCATAAACTAAAAGTCTACAGAATATGTCAACAAATGTCCAAATACTTGTATTTATTTTTCTACTGACGTTTTCTTTAAAAACAATAAGCAGTAACTGTGCACATGTAATCTTTGATGTTCTTAGAGAGCAATCACAGTATCATTTTTTATAATTTGAATGAGATAACAAATAAGTTAATTAATCTGTACTATGAGACACAATACGAGACTTTTGAACACAGTGAAGATTCTTTCTAATGAAATAGAATCATGGATAGTAATTTTTATTAAAATATGAATGATCCATTCTAAAATGTTTGATAAAAGAAATGAATAAAGCCACACAAGGCTTTAATAAACTTTAAGGCTATAAATATTACCCAGAGGCATTGTCAGGCCAGTTTTACTAATCAGCTTATTCTATCGAAATATATTAAAGCGAACTTACCAAATTTGAGCTCTGATTGAATTATGTTCATGAGATCTGTTTCACCCTTAAATTAACACATTTCATTCTTGAATATATGAAAATGTAAGATATGCACACACATACAAAAAAAACAATGATAGAAATGTTATTTTGATAACTCATTTATTCTTTGAAAATTCCATACATGTTTACCTTGAGTTTTATTTTATTCACCCCTACTACCTCCCTTCAAGTTCCCCTGGGATCCACTGATGTATCTTGTTAACAAATTTGTGTCTTCAATTTGTTTTTGTTTTATCTTATTATTAGTAGGCTCCTGAGACCAATCAGGGCTGACCACAGACAAATGGCTGGTGGGAACCATCCACTGGGGCATAGACCTACCAGCTGCCATATCCCCAAAGACAAGTGACTTCCCTTCCCTCATTATTTATCGGTTGCCAATAGCTCCTCAGTTAGGTTTGGGCTTTAGCAACCCCTCCCTCTAACCATGCTGGACTTTTGACTGGCTTAGTCTTATGTAGGCATTCACAGCTGCTATGAGTTGATATGTCCAGCAGCCGTATCATATTCAGAGGATAGCATGTCACAGAATGCCTCTTCAACTTCTGCAAACTTTGTAACACACATATTACTTCCCATCACCCATGTTTCTGGGATTGTAGGTGCTTGGTTTCAGACTCTAGGACAAGAGGCTACGGGGGAATATTTTACATACCAAATAAGACCTGGACTCCAGGTTCTCCCAGCATCCTTCAGCCCCTATCTGGCATACCCTGGCCTTCCCTCAGAGACTAGTCTTATAGAATCCAGACATTTTCATCTTCCTGCTCTCTCTTCTTTTTCATTTTCCTCTTCCTCTTCTTTCTTTCCTCTTCCTCTTCCTTCCCCCTCCCTCCCCACTCTCTCCTCCTCCTTCCTTCTTTCTTTTGCTTCTTATTCTCTTCTCTGTCTGTGCATTCTCTCTCTCTCTCTCTCTCTCTCTCTCTCTCTCTCTCTCTCTCTCTCTCTCTCTCTCCCTCCCTCCCCACTACCCTCTCTCCCTTTCCATGCAACTTCCCTTGGGGCCAGTGAACTCTTCAAGAGCAGCTTCCTGCATTTAATATAAATTAATCTGGATGAATGGTTTCATTCACTGACAGAGAAATAACTTATCACATGGTGCTGCATTCAACCTTTTGTTGATAATAAATGAATAAGGAACACTGCAACCATCTATGACTACTACTTTCTCCTGACATTAGGATGTCATTATGGGGGGCATGCAAAAAAAGCTGGAATGTTGGCCAAGTCTAGAAAGAGCTGGGTGTTTTCACTGTTGTTTAGGCTGTGGGACCATCTGGGAGTAGGAGTGTGCAGGCCCAGTTGAAGTATTCTGTAAAGTTGGGCCTGAACACCAGTGGATAACTGCTTCGGAGCTGTCCTGGATGTAGGTTCTGAGAAAACATTTGGACATGGCGAGAAACTAGAAAAGATTTAGGTTTTCTCCCTAAACTCCCTAACTTTATCTTCTATCTCTTAGAGGTAGGTCTGGGACAAGTGGCTTAGGGGCATATTTTACATACCAAATAAGACCTGGATTCCAGGTTCTCCCAGGATCCCTCAGTTTCTATCTGGTATACCCTGCCCCAAATCCTAAACTTGCTACCCCAGAGGCTGGGCTGCCCTTCCCTCTATCTCTTAGAGGTAGAAGATAAAGTTAAGGAGTTTAGGGAGAAAACCTTTTCCTTGGGTGTACATTTGAAACTTTTAGGCCCATGGTCTTGGTAGTTGGAGGAGGGAAATGGGTCTTAAGATAATGGAGAAAGGAGTAGATCCCAATGTCAAGAATAGGCAGGAGGGGAGGAAAACAGAGTGTTGCTTGACAGTACTTATTTGAGGTCTACATGACATGTAGAAGATGAATTCAAGTGGACTCTGAAGTTTACAAAAATCTTTTTTTAAGTTTACAAAAGATAAATCCTTCATAACTTGTATTTACCAACGCCAAACATTTTCCATCTAAGGCATTTTTTTATTCCTCTAATATACCTTAAATTATTTTCCTATCACCATACAAGTTTGTGCATTGAAATGGTCAGGGAAGGAAGTAATAGAATGGTATCAACTCTCATTAAAGAGTGATTGAGGATAAATATCGAGCGTCGGTCATATTTAATGAGCTTTTGTGTTACAGAGGGGCAGACATGAGAAATATATATATGTGTGTGTGTGTGTGTGTGTGTGTGTGTGTGTGTGTGTAAGATGAAATATGAGTAAAGTTTACGTGTAAAATTATATTTCTGGAATTTTTCAATTCAGTATACTGATTTTCTGTTTGGCATACATTTATTTATTATGAGGAATCTCTTTTTCTCTTAACAGATAATATTTTGGCTTTTTACATTTTTGGGTTTTTTTTAATAAATTAACATAGTATATATTGAGCATGTACATCTGGCACGAAACCAATAGTATGAATTCTTAGATTCTGAAAAATTATGGCATTTCATAGTGTGGACATCAATGAGTTAGTAGTAGATTAGGGAATTAATTATTTCTGTACAGGTATTCCATGTGGATAGTCAAAACTGTGTTTTTATTTTCATAGTGTCATTGAACTAATGTTTTATTTCTCCACATGTCAGCCAAGATTAATTAATATCCTTACATTTGTACTTTGCATCTCTGGCATGTGGCAACACCTATGAAGAAAAAATGTAGCATCTTTTTCATTAAGATTTTTGGTCCAGGCAAGGTTAATACACATTGTCAGATTTGAATTAAATGATACTTACAGCTTTATGGCCAAGTAAATATTTTTGTGACCTTGTTAATGGCAATAGTGGTTTTGAACAACAGCAACAACAAAAATTCTGTTTAATTTGTGATCCTGTAAACTAAGAGATGTTCATTTCTGGTAACAAGAAGTTCTTTGGAGAGATAATTGGTTCTCTATAGGGAAGACTGTATGAGACCCTAATGGACCTCAGAGAATATGCAGTAGAAGGAGTGGCCATATGGCTTGACATCAACTATGATATCACTGTTGTCTTCCATAGGTTACAGTGAAAGCTGTGCACCTGTGCTTTATAAACCATGGTAAGGTTGTTCAGCCACACATTTAGTTATATAGATTTTTATGTTTAAATTTTCACTGAATAGATAGAAAAATAAAAAGAATCTTTTTAAATCAATGCATTATATAAAACTCATGTATGTAAAATATTTCAACTTAAGAAGAGTTTTCAGAATAAATGCATGGAAATTTTAAAAGTATTTTGCTTCAATGAAAAGAAAATATTGAACAATAAATCTTATATAATATATTTAAATAATTTTGAAATATTTAAGTGCAGACTTTTTAAGGGGGGATAGTGGATATTAGAAATGTTTTCCATATTAAATAGACTGAATTTAAATTCAGTTACATGAACGGTCCCCAAATATGTGTTATAGAATACATGGCTCTATTTTAAAAGGTTACCCTTACTTTGAATTTTGGAAGATTGTTGCTTATAAGTTAGCTCGTATGATGTATAAAATTTTCAACATTTTTAGGGTGTCTTAGGGTTTTACTGATGTGAAGCTACAACGTGGCCAAGGCAACCTTATATATGCAAACGTTTAATTGGAGCTTGCTTACAGTTTCAGAGGTTTAGTCCATTATCATCACTGTGGGAAAAAAAGCAAGGCAGCATGCAGGCAGACATAGTGCTGGAGGAATCAAGAGTTCTACATCTTGAAATGAAAATAGCCAGAAAAGACATGAGTCTGTGGGGCCAAACCTACTCAACCCAATGCATAGGGCTTTAAACTACATTAGCCCTAGAGATTTTTGATAATTTTGACATATGAAATGGATCATGGAATTAAAAGTAAGTAAAAACATATTTCTTTTGGAAGAAAAAAGTTCTCTGACTAAAGACTCACTCATTGCTCTCAAAAATTCATACAAGTGTCATGGTGCTATCTGATAGTGAGGCTTTGCAGTGAGGTGTAAGGATAGAGTTAAACCTGATAGCTTGTAAACATGTCTAGGCTGGAGGTTCAGGGGTTAATAGGATGCACTAACTACTCTTACAAAGATCCCATGTTTGATTCTTCACATCAAGATTAAATATTTCTTCCTTATAACAATTCATAAAACCCACAAATATGAGTTTTAGGAAAGATTTATTTATGTATTCACATGTGTGTGTGTGTGTGTGTGTGTGTGTGTGTGTGTATACACACATATCTTTAAGTGATATGCAAGTCCTATTCTGTTACTTACATCCAACTTAATTCTAAGTATATTTTGGATACTGGGTTCATATGATTATGAATTCCACTTAACAAAACAAAGCTTTATTTAAGCTACACCAAAGAACTAGGCTTTGCAGTAACATCTAACACTATAATTTAAATGTGATAGGTTGAAAAGCCCCTCTGAGGCTAGAAAGGTGGCTCATGGGTAAAATCAGGCTCTGAGTGCTCTTCTAAAGAACCCATGTTGATTCTCAGCACCCATGTTTGGTGGCTCACAAATTCCTTTAACTACAGGTCCCGTGAATCTGATAAATTCTTCTGGCCTTCATGGAGTTCTGCACTCCCATACATATACCAACACACACAGAGAGAGAGAGAGAGAGAGAGAGAGAGAGAGAGAGAGAGAGAGAGAGAGAGAGAGAGAGAGGGAGAGAGGTGGGGCAAGGTGGATTAAAGTCAACAAAAAGTAAATTTCCTCTATTCTTCAAAAGTGATATTCTAGTCAGATCTTAAGATGTCTTCTGATCATTGCAGTCAGTCCCTATGCATGATTTTTACACTCACCTCTAATTGCAATCCACATGTGCTGCATTTTCTATGCTGACTACATTTAGATACAATTCTACTAAATGAGTTGATGGCCAAAAATATTTGCTCACCACCTTAGCTTCTTTCACATTCAGAAGGGCCTCAATCTAGAGACAAAACCCTTTGCCCACTGTAGAGTTAGGTAAGTGTTTCTCAAATTAAGTACCATGTCCCAAATTAAGTACCCACTGTCTAGTAACTTAATACAACTCCATTTGATCTTTTATATTATGGCTTTATACTTAATCACAAATTTTCTAAATTGGATATATAGACCTTATATAAGAGTGCTTAAAAAAATGTAATCTTTTTAGTGTGCCTGCCCATTGCTGACTGTTAATAGAACATGCTCCAAATCCTTATTATTTCATAAAGTTCCCATAAAAGATAATAAAGATAATAAACATGACTACCAAGAAAGAACTGTGGGTAAGGATGCTTACTGCCGAGCTTAAATATGTGAGTCCAACTCCAACACCCAGATGGTAGGAGATAAATGACTCTCATAAAATGTCTTCTAATGGCCACACCCACATTTCTGTAGGCAGATATGCCCTTTAAAATTAATTAATTAGTTAAGTAATTAATTAATAATTGTAAAAATATAATAGACTGTATTTGTGTATTAAATGTGGGCAATCATGTAAAGTTTAGGAAAGTAGTTGAACTATTCTCCACTAAATACTTTGAATTAGTCTGGAAATTGCCAACACAGATAATCTAGGTCAGAGGACAATGGTCATGATTTCTACTTTTCTATGGTTTAAAATGTGGGATTCTTTTGTCTGGAAATCAAAAGCCACGAGTGGACTGTGGACAAAGAAAAGATGATCTCCCAGATGTTTTAATTCAGTATCATCTACAGAATCCCTAGGGTTAGAAATACTGCCTAGAGTTAGAAATAGCTGCACAGTAGCCTCATTGGCTGGACCAAAACTCATGACTTACATTCTTTTTGATTGTAAATGACTCAGAATGTGACTAATTGCTGTTATGTACATATTTCTGTATACCCCAAACCCCTGATATTATAGACTATGTAGATTCAACATGATTTTGGTAAAATTTTAGTAGAAAATGTTTTCAGCAGGTATATAAAGCTGTACTATGCATCTGTATAAGGTGAGAAAAACAATATTGGTAATAATGATATTTTTATACATAATTATGTTAGGAAGAAAATCTAGTCTTTTCCTTTATTAGCATTTTGATGTGGCTACTGAAGAAAGTCTATATTATCTTCAATAATGGGGATTTTTCATACATTGATATATAACATTTGTTCTTAAGTTTCCTTGCAACTCTCCTGTGAACAAAATGTCTAAATCTCTTTAAGATCTTGCTTGATTGATAAGCATGTAATCCATGGTGTTCTTCTGATCACAGTCAGGTTCACCTTCTCAGTTTTAGTATTAGATAATCATCATTAATATAATTTTTTGAAGTTTATTCTGTTATCTGAAGTGGTTTCATTTAATGTCTACAAAATAATCAGTGTGGCCTGGGATCCCTTTCAGAATATCAAAGAGAAGCATGGACCTAGAGTGCACTTCCCTTATGTCTGCCTCCTGTACTAGCCCTCATTGCTGCTGCTATGGCAACAGACTGGCAACAGTTGTAGAGGATGGCATGCCCAGACTCTGGCCAGATGGAGGGAATTGGTGCCAGTGACAGTGTAAACTGTGTGTAGTGCTGACGAATTAGACCACGGCTGTTTTTCTTCCCAGTAAAGAGTTAAGATGGGAAGAGAAGAAAAGGCTGGGAGCTACTGGACATTATATAAGATAACAATTGCTCACTGGAAAGTAGACTATATTAGCACTACTTTCCTACAACTGTGTTTTAAACAGTACAAAACATGATAATGTCTGTATTTTACTGAAAAGCCTTTCTGACATAACCAGTAATCTAGTCATCTTCCTGTGAAGCACTCTTCCTGCAAACCAAATTATTATCCTATCTTTTTATTCCCACAAGCAATGATCCTTTAAATTTCCATTATTTCATCACATTTCTTTATTATTGATGGGAACCATTGGCAAAGTTACTATTGGCTTGCAAGTTTAAAGTTGTTAAATTAGAGCATTTTAGTTATAAATATTTCAAATATGCTTCTTTTGAGTTATTATGTATTTTCTATTCTTTAGATTTTAGAGCAATCAAGATTAATATTAAATAGATAATGAATGATAACAATTGAATTATTAATGAATACAGATGTCTTTGGAGAGGTATGCTATCAAATACTATGTCCTGTGTGAGAAGCTATAAAATCTTTCCAATTCATGAGTAAAAATAAAAATAAAATAACACTAAAGGAAAACATTTTAAAATATGATTTCTCTTTTGATTGATAAAATACAACCTGTACTGCGAAGCTTTTTCTCTTAATTTTGTTAAAAATTCAAATGTAATTTTAAAAACAGGTACAATTCAGTAACTTGAGTCTTAGGCCAGGACATTCCTCACTTTCTCTTTTATCAGGTTCAGTGTATCTGGTTCTATATTGAGGTCTTTGATCTACTTGGACTTGAGTTTGTGCAGGGAAATAAATATAAAATATGAAACTATTTGCATTCTTCTACATAATGATATAAGAACCATTATTGGTTAGATAGCAGTTAGATCAGCACCATTTATTAAAGATGCTTTCCTTTAACTATTGTATATGTCTGGCATCTTTATCAGAAATCAGTTCAACATAACAACATATTGAAATGGTTCAGTGGCTAGCAATCTTTGTTTATAACAGTAACTTTATGCATAGTTGAAGGAAAAGCAATAAAATTAAGGCCAAGGTTTAAAACTTATAAAAATATTATGAGTTGTATGGTGGTAGTAGCACTTGTCTTTAATTCCAGCACTTAAGAGGCTGAGGCAAGTGGGGCTCTGTGTCATTAAGTTCAGTCTAGTTCTGGTCTGCATGGTGAGTAGTGAATACCAAGACAGCCTGAACTATGTAGAGAAACCCTGTCTCAAATAAAAATTATGTGTTGCTGTGTAATAGTGATATAGTTATCTACGTATATAATACAAAATTATATGTGAAAATATAATGCACTTCCACATGAATACTTGTTGCAGTTCACTCTGTTTTCTAAATACACAAGTAGTTTAAAAACTTTACTATTAAAAGTTTGAAATGTGTTAAAAATAAATTAGAAAAATGTATACTTTACATGACTACTTCATTTCAGTAATTACAAACTCATGACATCACATACACTTTTGTGAAAACTTCCTCGTAATGTAATATTGTAATAAAAACCTGGCCATTTAGTATTGGATAACCAGGTTTTATCTCTGGGGAAGACTATTTCTCCTGCCCTCAGGCTTCCATCACTGCCACTGCCCGTGGAGTCCTGTGAGACTAACATTCACTCATGGTATCTAACATTAGCACATCTATTGGTGGTGTCCTGGTGTAGGCAGTCACACTGCTGAGGCATCATTGGTACACAGCTTCCCTGTCACTTCAAGGAGACACAATCTCACCCGAATGAATAAAATAATTTAATTATTTTAAATATGAAGTTTATAAATAACCAGGGATTTAAGATACTGAGATTTTTTTTTTTTTTTTTTTTTTTTTTGTAGAAACTGTGTAATGAGCACAGAGATAAAGGGACTTGTATATTCCTAGTTCTCTGGCTCTCGGAATATTTTTCATCTTCTTCCTAAATGTTCCCTGAGCTTTGGGTTTAGGAATTGTGATGCAAGTATACATGCTTGGACTGGGCATGACCAATTAGTCTCTGTATTTTGGACCATTTGGGGTTTTCTGTAAAGGTCTCTGACTGTAACAGATGTTAAAATTAAAAATTTAACACAATGCAATCAAAAGGCCTATTTGATCCTTACATTCTGAGTGATAACTGTAGGAAAATACTGAAGAGCTTGCCTTCTAAAATGAAACTATGATGATTCTGGAAGAGAAAAAAACTTGGTATGTATATTAAAAACACCTCCGTTTATAATACACCACAGTTCAAACTCGAGCTGAGGTGTTTCAGGCAAGGTTCATTGGTATTACATAGCATGAAATTCATGAGGCAATCTGCTCAGGTGTGATCAGAATCAAGGGCATAATGAAAATACAGAGGTTCCACACAGGCAATTGCTGCCAAAGCACTTCGGATTCATGTAATATTTTATTTTGAATTATTTTTCGTCATTGTGTGTTCAGAAACATTTTACTATTACTAAACTCATAACTACCAGGTACAGCTGTGTGACACTATATGGGGTTGCAGATCACCATCTAAGAAGGTGTGCTTTAAAAAACAAACCTTTGTAATTGTTTACATTTGAGCTATTTCAATAATTTTAAATATGAAGTTCATACATAAAAAGGAATGTAAGATACTCAGATATTCATTTGTTAGAAGCTGTACAATAAGCACAGAGATGAAAAGACTTGCCTAGGCCTGGTAGACTTTAAGGCTTCAAGCATAATTACTATGGAGGTCTTAATGAGAATTGCATACATTTCTTCCTAAGTAGTGAATGAACATCCCATGCATCACCATGTGTCCCTGTGAAAGATAAAATTATCTGGGAGTCTTTGCAATTTTCCTCTCTCCAATTTAATCAGTAGCTATTTGGTTATTTGGCACGTATATAATTATTTAAAATCTTAAAACAGCATGAACAAGTTCTGTTGGTTGCTTGGTGGTATTCTTAAGAAAATAAAAGTAAAATTAGTTTTGTTAGGGCAATAAATGTATGCCTAATTTTATTTAGAATGTGATTCATATTGCAAGTGTTTTACTGATCTTAACAATTTGAATTGCTGAAAAGAAAAAGCACATGGTTTTGATGGATTTTTTTAATATCATAAATTCCAGTAACTATGATTCCTTAAATAATACTAAGCTCTTAAATGCTTGAAAAAAATCTTCCAAGTGATTTTTTAGAAGAGTAAGATGTAACATTCTACTATTAAATATTTTAAAATTTAGCATGCTGTTTGAAAGAAATGGATTGGTAAATACATAGAATATTCTTATATTTAAAGAAAATGACATCTTTTGTAATTTGAAAATTGCTGAAAAAAGAATAAATAATATAAATCTAGGAACCTAATAACAAGCAAAAATTAAACTATATTATCAAAGTAAGGCACCTTTTCCTCACCCTTTGCATATTAATTGATTTTACTATCACTAGATTTATCTAGGTTTGTGCTGTTATTTACTATATTATCTAGATACGTACTTGAAATAAATTTAATTATTTTTATTAGGATTATGCTAAAACTATCAGACTGCCTCTAAGAAATAAAGTGACTTTGAAATACCTCTAAAAAAAAGTACTATAGAGGAAATAAAGCCTAAGTAAATTGTTTTTTTTTTTTTGAATGGGTGATATAAAACACAGAGAGACAACCAGGCAGAGAAAAAGAGAATAAAACTGGTTTTTTATTACTCTGTATACATTATCCACCCAGCATTTTCTTTCTTTTCTTTCCTTTTTTATTACATCTTGATTGCAGTTTCCCCCTCCCTCCTCTCCTTCCAGTCCCTGTCTGTTACCTCACCCTGTGTTGCTGTCAGCAGCAACAGTTGAACCGGGTTCACCTGTAAGAGAGGCTGAGGATAGGGAAAGGGCAGGAAGAGATGAAGCCAAGACAAAGTTCTCTGATCAAGGCTCCAAGTTTAATAATTTGCTTTCACATATAAAGGGGAAGACCCACCCCACCAGAATCTTTTCTTGGTTCAGCCCATGGGCTGGGCAAGGAGATAGCAGTCCGGAAGGTGTCAAGGCTAGCTCAGCAGGCAATCCATTCTTCTTAGCTCGGGTAGCAGGCTCCAAGCACCAAGGCTGGTAATGCAATGCATCTCCTAGGTCCTACTGTTGCTTGGTCTATTGTGGTAAATGACTTTGCAGGCCTGCTCAGGCCTGGGGGAAGGGCACAACCCTGCCCCTATCTATTCCTCCTTTCCTTCTCAGAAAAGGCATGATGGTCTTCCATAGATATCAACCAGTCTCTGTATATCAAGTTGCAGCATCCTCTTATATTGAGGCTAGACAAGGTAGCATAGAGACAGACTCAGCTCCCACTTTAGGAGTCCTACATGAAGACCCAGCTTCACAACTCTTACTTTCATTCAGAGGCCGTAGGGTGTCCCATGTATGCTCTCTGCTTGGTCATTCAGTCCCTAAGTATTCATCCATTCTTTTGTGTCAAAAATATCTTCAAGATTGAGTCACACAGTATTTTATCTCAGTAAAATGCTATATAGGTTGCATGCAACATTCCAGATATTTAAACCAGAATCATATCAATTGCACTGTGACTTTTGCTAGTAATGTACTTTATTTTTAAATTAAATATCTTTTAAAAATTGGTTCATCAATTCTCTACAGGACTAGGTGCAAACTCTCCTACTGGGGCCAGGCATATGTGCTGAGGGCCTTGGACCAGTTTGTGTATGTTGTTTAGTTGGTGGCTTTGTCTCTGGGACAGGGTCCAGATTAGTTGACACTGTTGGTCTTCCTATGAGGTTGTCATCCCCTTCAGTTCCTTCCCCTAACTCTTCCAAAGGGCTTCCTGACCTCAGTTCAATGTTTGGCTGTGAGTATCTGCATCTGTCTCAGTCAGCTACTGGTAGAACCTCTCAGAGGATGGCCATGGTAGGCTCCTGTCTGCAAGCAAATCATTAATATTGTCAGGGTTTGGTGCTTGCACATGGGATGGATCCCAAGTTGGGTCGGTAACTGGTAACTTTCTATATAAAAACAAGAAATTGCATATAAGAATGGGCTTTCATGTAGTATTTTGATATGTATTTGATTTAAATTATTGTAAACAAATTTTAATCCTCAAATATTTCTATCTGATAAAAGCATTCAAATTCCTTTCCCATGTTGTAGAAATATACAGTAGATTATCATTACCTATAGTAACCCCACAATGCAGTAAGTAACAGTCTTCTGCTTCCACCCATCTCTCTCTAGTAAGATGTGCTTTTGATTTTTTTCTTTTGGGTAATTAGGATGTTGGGCATTTTTTGCTAATTCACTTCTTCTAGAAAACACATATTTGTGTCTATTATCCATTTTTAGGTTATGTTATTCAGTGTTTGATATGGATTTAGAGTTCTTTATCTATTCTAGATAGTAATGCCTTTACAAATTATATTTAGTTTGAGATTATGAACCATTGTTTAGGTACTTGTCAATATGTCATTTTTTTTTGTTGGCTTTGTAGACACATTTTAGCTTCATGTCATTCATGTTCCTACTTAGCTTGAGATTTCTTTGGTTTGGAATTTTCTTTTAAAATAAAAACATTTTCTACTCCACTGTCCTAAACATTTCCCATAATCTTTCCTTAAGAGATTCATATTTCATGTCTAACATTTATATGGTCTATTCATCTTGAATGATTTTTCTAATTGGTCAAAGAAAAGGGTCAACCTTATTTTATTTTGCTTATGTCTGTGCAATTTTTCCCAATATAGTCCTTTTTCCATATTGTGTTCAGTTGGCCAATAGCATTATCAGTTGATGTGGAGATTGCCTTTCCTTTCATGTTGGTAACGGTGTCTGTTTTTATGACAGACTTCTTGCTATTCCAATTGCTACCTCTTTGTAACACATTTTAGGTCAGGTAGGGTTGTAACTTCTGCTTTGTCCCTTTAAGCCATCAGGGAGCAGTGTGTTTGTAGTCAAAGTTAATTATGTATATGTATGAAACTATAACAACCAAACCCAGTAAGCTGAATAATTAATACATGATCGTAAAAATAGATTGGGTTACTCATGATTTTTAATAGAACATAGCATTTCCTTTTCAGTTTTTTGCATAGATTTTAGAGATTGTGACAAATTCATCTGTTGCTTTAAGCAGTCCTGATATTTTGATATTGATTCTTTCAATCTATGATCATGGAGTCTCTCTCTCTCTCTCTCTCTCTCTCTCTCTCTCTCTCTCTCTCTCTCTTTCTCCCTCCCTCCCTCCATTACCCCTCTACTGTACCCCCTTCAGTGCACATCTGTTTGTGTCCTCTTCAGACTTCTTCATCAATGATTATTGAAGAAATCTTCCAATATTAAAAACAAAATTAAAGGAAAACTTTACAGTTTTCATTTTACAGACATTGTAACAGATCTTAAACAAAAGTAATCCTCATCTGGTAGTGCCTATGGTATTATTCTTTGTGATTCCAGAAGTTGGGTGAATTTTACATTGTATTGCTCTGTAATAAATGGTTCATTGACTGAATTTCTCAGTGTTAAGCATGATATTATAGAAAATGATATTTTTCATGAATTGATTGAGCAATGTTGGTGAGAATAAACCTCCCATTTTGAATGAAAGAAAAACAGTAACATCAGTATAATTACTATCCAATAGAATTTAAATTTTAATAGAATTGTAATCCAGGATACAATATGTACAGGAAAATTACTGGACTCGGGACTTCTAGTATACTGCTTCCCATAGAAAAATAATGTAAATGACATATTTATTTTTAGCTTTTTGGTAACCCCAAATTTAAAAAGATAAAATGAAATCTTAAATTTTATACATGTCTAAACAAACCACTATTTTCAATGGCAATAAACAAAAACATATTAAGGAAACATTTTACATTATTTGTTCAGACTATCTTCTAACCATATTTCAAGAAATAATTTCAGAATTTTAAGCAAATTAAAAGCATGTCACAAGTGCTGTTTAAGGGTCATTGGTTGCTGGGATGATACCCAGCAGGCATCCAAGTTATTCTAGAGTAAAGATGCAAGTGTCAGTAGATTAGCTTGAAAAGGCAGAGAATAGCCCGTGCTCTAATTCTGCTTCAAAGTGAGTATCTCCAAATGGTTGGAGAGTGCTTTAGATAGAAAGAAAGAAATGTAATATCACAACTCTTGCCTAAATAGACTTAGGACTCAAGGATGCTTTTGTTCTCTTTACATACTTGTGGTTTCCAAGTTTAAATGAAGATATTCCAATGTGTATGTCAGACACTAATGTAGTCATAATAGAAAATAAGATGTTGGAACATTAGAAATTATAACTTTTTTAGGAAATATAAAATTTTGATTATTATACCTGACTTTACTATGATGGAATTGCCTGGCTACAGTACAAGTTGTTTCTGTAGAAAAATACAGTCTAATTACAGTCTAATATTTTGTACCATGCAGTAGTAGAGGTTCACATTCTAGGAAATTATAACACAAAAACAGATTGGAGTGAGTAAATTTTCATCTCTTCCTACTCTAACACACAGACACACAAACACACATACACACACAGACACACACACACACCACAGAAACTTAATGTTTCTGGACTCCAGATAAATACTCACTTTAAATTAGTGATGAAGATTAGTCATATAAATAAATAGTATTGAAGAATTGGTGGTATTTTCTCTCTAAAACTTAATCTTGTCCTTGGCAATACAATAATAACTTGTCATATTGTATGCATTGCTTTCTATGTTATTACTTAATCTGTTTCTTGTTGAAGTTTCTGCCTGGTCTCTGCCCTTGTATAATGTTTTCAGTCATCACTCTATTTATTTTTACCCCTTTGATAGCAGATAGAACTGCATTTTATTTTCCTTATTAGGCTAGATAATGATGTGTTACTATTACAAATTTTCATACTTACTTATGAGATGTATATAAATAAATATATAATTCTCTGTATAATTAACATTTCAAATATGCAATTTCATGTTACACTGGACTAGAAGCTATCTTTTGATAACGCCTCTCTCTCAGAGAATTTGGAAAAAAATACCTTGCATGTATGTATAAAGAAGACATTTTAAATTATAGCAGCCTTCATTTATGGAAGTCTAAGTTCTTATTGCTTGTTGACTTGGGTTTCTCAAAAGTACTGAAAAGATGCATGTGTGTACAAGAAGAGTACAAGAAGTACAAGAGGTACAAGAAGAGTTCTAGAGGGATCTCTGTTTCTATTGCATACACTCCTTATAGTTTGATGCCACCAAGGCATGGTGTACAGCTTAAATAAGATTATGTGTGGTAACTTGACATGATATGTGAAACTAGTTGGCTAACATATGAGGCTGCTGATAAAGCCTGCTGTCTCTCAGTGTGATAAAGGTACTATGGATTTCATTGGTTATTGAGGATGTGCATGTCATTCATATTGTATGGTCATTGTCTAGTATAAACAGGTATAAGGTTTGATCCTGAGAACATCACAAATTGCTCATGCTGACACGTGCTTGTGGTCCTTGCTCTCATGAGATAGATGAGGAGTAAGAAGTTCAAGGCTATTCTTAACTATCTGTCTTGATGTGATTAGCTCAGCTTGTGTTATAAGAGACTGTCTTGATGAACAAACAAACCCACATCAGTGCGTTTTTTGAAATTGTATTAACTGAAATATATGCTTTGGTTTGTTATACTTGTTAATATGTTACTACTATATAACAAAATTGTCTTCCTGCCATCATCATGTTACAATCACATATAGTTTCTGCTTATCACATTATATCAAAGTCACATTATATCAAAGTTCATGACATGTAGAGAAATAAATCTAGGTTTAACGTTCTCTTTGTATTCATACAGAGACCTTGAACCATTTCTGCAATAAGCATACATTTTCTCCAACAATACAGCTGCATACGTCATTTTTCTCATCTATTCTTCAAAATGACCCATTGATTTTCCCAGATGAAATGACAGACGTAATGGACTGAAACCACATTTTTCAGTTGAGAATTCTCCATGGCGTAGTACATGTCTAATAATAAGTCATGACCATATAATATAGAAAAATGAGTGAATGTGTGAGCTATGAATGAGTCACAGAGAATATCACAACGTCTTAAGAGGTCACCTGTCTCAACTACGAGTAGCTATCAAATCTGTGATTATGTGACAGCAATCTGGCTGTTATGAAGACCTTAGTACAGAGAGGGTAATTTAAATGTCCATAAAATGGAAATTTTCCGTTTAGAGGCTTTCAACTACATAATTACAACTGTTAGAGTAACTTGTACTTGTTCTGTAAATATATGTATTTTTTGTACAAGCCTTATGAAGTTTAAGGAGAGGAATTTTATTAACTGGGATGAGGTTTGATGTTATGAGCTTTACCAAATAGCAATTACTTTTTGCATGTATATGCAATTCATAAATGCAATATATATATAATATATAAATATATACAATATATAAATGCAATATATGTGCAATCATTTATTTATATGTGCAATTGTATATTGCAAATATATGCAAACTAATATATACTATTATAAAAGTATATATTTATATATAATTATATATATTTCTGGAAATGGTGAAATTATGGAATCTTTAAGGAGCAGAGCTTTGCTGGGAAAAGTGGATCACTGTGGCATGTTTGGAGACTTTATAGCAAGTCCTACTTCATGTTTACTTTCTGCTTCCCGACTGAGTGCAGTGTGACCAGCAATATCATGTTCTGGCTGCCACCTTTGCTTATGATGAACTGCACTTTGCACTTAAATGGAAATGCAAAATAAGCACCACTGTGATACTTAGGCTAAATTTTATCTTAGAGTCTAGAATTACCTGGAGCAGGGGCCCCTGAGCATACCTATGGAAGATTATATTGAATGTAATTTAGTTCAGGTTGGAGACCTCCTGACAATATTACAAGGTCTATGACTACTCAGGCTGGTAGATTTCAACAAAAGCTGCCTGTTTACAATAGTTTATAGACATCTGTTTCAGTGTTTTTTCCAATAGAGACCCAATACTTTGTGTTAGAAAGCTTGTAAGTCAGGCCTATTGCTGATTTTAGGCTTATGGCTGATTTTAGGCCTTCAGTGTATAAGCAGGGCTGCCCCTGACATCTCCTCCCTTCTCCAAGTACAGAAGGGCTATGGCGATTCTAATCTTGCCAAGGCGGGGATAGAGGCCTGACTTCCAGTAGTTAAATAGGACCTTGTAATGGGTCCAGTCCTCCTGTCGTTGTTCAGTGAGGCATGAGGGCCATACCCGTTCCGATGTCTTTTTCCTGGAGAGGGGATACTTTTGACATCAACCCCTATGCAGTCAGGCTGGTCCCTCAGGGAATCCAGAAACATATTTTTAACTTTTATTTATATTCCCTTGCAGTGCTTAGGCTGCAGCCTACGCAAGAATTCAGATCGCCAGACAGAGGGGCTTCTGGGTGACCCCTTTCTGCTTGGTCTAGGGGTGTAAGTCCCCTATTTTAGGTTGGGTGGAGATGGGAAAAGAGCTGGACTATATAAGAGAAAAATCTGAGCATTAAAGTTTATTTATTCATTGCTTCCTCCATATTTACTGTGGATAATTTGTGACTAGCTTGCCCTGGCTCCCTCCACTGTGAATTTGCTCACAATCATGAACTCTAACTTGAAATATGAGCTGAAATATCAAAGTATTTTATCTTCAGAACAGGAAAAGAAACTAAATATCCTCACTTCTGAAAGTTGCTTCTAATCTTGTATATTTGTCATAGCAATAATAAAAGATAATGAAAACAATAATTATTTTTTTATGGAGCTGAAGTAAAAAACTCAAAGAGCAGTTCTTACAAATCAAACATTTGGATCCAATCCAATCTAAAGATATACTTTATACTTACATGCTGAGGAGTGATACCATGAAGATATTAAAATATTCGTGACTATAATTAAAAAGTGGAAAATTGAGTGCAATATAAAACATATATATGAAATTTAAAATATGCAGTGTTCTTTAATCTGAGTTAGAGTGTTTTGATTCACCTTCATCAGCATTGTTTGATGTGACTGTACACAGAGTAAACAATGAAGATGCTGTGTGTTCAAATGCAAGACTACTGGGAAGTACCACAATTAGTGGCCAGAAGTAGTTCAGATTCTGTATAATTGTGTCAGTTATTTTTCTCTTGCTATTTAAACTATGATGGTCAAAGTAACTTGTAAAGAAACATTTCATTGGGCTTATGGTTCCAGTTCATAATTGTCCAGTGATGGTGGAGTGAGAGTCTAGTGTTATGGACAGCTAAGAGCTCATATCCCAAACTGCAAGCAGGCAACAAAAGCACACTTAGAGTTGCTTGTGCCTTTTGAAACCTCATCACCTACCTCCAGTGGTATGCCTCCTTCATCAAAGCCACATCTCTTAATCCCTCTCAAACAGTTCCACCAACTGGGGACCAAGTATTCAAACATAAGAGCCTATAGGTTCCATTCTCATTCAAGCCACCACATTTCACTCCCTGACCTCAGTAGCTTGTGGTCATATCGCAAAGAAGACAAAGACTAAAACCCACCAGGAAAAAGGCCAAGTCGCATCGCCCAATGTCTGATGTCACAGGGCTTAGATTTCTCTGCTTTTCCCTTCTGGTTTTGTGTCTTGAATTGTATTTCTCTCTCCTGTGTTGGTTCTGTTCCACATCTACATTTTTTTCTTGGCAGAGGTCCCTGGCTCTGGCATCTCCAACATACAGAGTCTCTAAAGCAATTCAAACTTCACTTTTACAGCTTCATTCAATAGCCTCACTGGGCCACCATGCAGAACGTCCTGTGCCTCATGCCTGTCTACACTGTTCTCCTTAACCACGGAGAAAGAACCATTTACTAATGTATTCTTCATAACAGTAAAGTAAGGACAATGTGGATGTCACTGACAAGAATGGCTACCAATTCAGAGAAGAGCCGCAGCAGATTTGATGTGGTGTTGTTTTTTTGAGTAGAATGTTCCTTATGTCTTTTCCTTTCACAGGTTGCTGGTTGTTGTCTTGCCCTGAGGGAACCTCTCCCTGCATACAAACATTTATTAGGTGTCTCCATAAAATCTTTATTCTTTTCATGACAAACTTTACCTCCAACATTAAATTTTTCAGTGCTCCTTTTCTTTTCCAGCTGTACATTTTATAGTTCTTTTTGCTCCACTTATTTTTTTATTTTAGACCTGAATATGTGATTAATAATAACTCCAAATTAGAGTAAATATCAGGCTGCTTTGAATTCTCCTGTACCAAAGACATTAGTCTATTACTTTAGTGGTAGGCACATCCTTAGGATGAGGAAAAAATTAGCTATATATATATTTTTTTACTTTTGCTAAATATCACCAAGATGATCAGTATCCTAGCCCTGTAACTAATATTGTTCTCTTTTGAACCCTATTGAGGTGAGCCTCCATAGTCCTTGTGGATATCTTCACTGCCTTCTGAACTCTTATTAGGATCACTTATCAAATCATGCATACAGCAAGCAATTACTTCTTAATCCCTAGTCCCAAAATCTTCTACATTCCTCAAAAACATACTTTGTCACAGTTCACAACAATATCCCACTCCTGAGTACCAAACTATTAATTACATCTTTACTGCTATGATAATACAGTATGATGAATGCAACTGGTTTAATTGTACTTATGGTTTCAGAGAATTAGAGTCCAGGAAGGAGGAGAATAGCCATCTTGGCAGGAAAAAAACAGAGGTCACATCTCGAACTGCAAAGAGGAGGCTGGAAGCACACTGAGAATCTCATGAGTTTTTTGAAACAAGAAAACCTGCCATTACCAGTAATTGGAATATAAAGTGAATTTTAAAAAAGAACCAAGGAAAGAAAGGAAGGAAAGAAGGAAGGAAGGAAGGAGGGAAGGAAGGAAGGAGGGAAGGAAGGAAGAAAGGAAAAGAAAGATGTCTACCACGATTGTCACACCTCCTTCAGCAGCCACACCCCCTAATTATTCATAAACTAGTGACCAGGTACTTGAGCATATGAGCGTTATATGGGCACTCTTCATTCAAAGCCCCACAGTCATTCTGTTAGAAATATTTTACGGTTAATACATTTTTAACCACTCCCACATTCACTTACTACAGATGTATTTATGATAAAATGTTTAAGAATGTGCTTCGAAGCATAAGAAAATTTATTCATTTATAATAGACAGAGTAAAACCACCCATTTTACTGACAAAAGAAGAAGAGTAAAAAATGTTGGACAAGCACCTAAATAATGATGGTGTTTTAATGGAACAGCTAGGCTGTAAGAGAAATTGGTGCATCACAGTTTTTTTTTTTTTTTTAATTTCTCTCAGAAGAATGCAAGCCCCTGAGTGTGGGGAGCCTACAGAAGGCAGCTATCATCCTTGCAGCCATCTTAAGCCAAATACTCTGACAACAGACTTGATTACAATAGACTACAAACAGCTGAGCACACTCTGATAACATCTTGCTTTAGATACCCAGGATTTTTTTCTTGGGTGTGTGAGACTTAAGGTATGTGACTTAAAAGCATGACTTAGAGATCAGATTTAGAGACAAGACCTAAGGGTGTGACTTAGAAGTGTGGCTTAGAAGTGAGACATATAAAAGGCAAGAGGCAGACAGAAGAAAGGATTATTAGGTATTAGGCACTTGGAACTAACTGGAAACTTGGAACATGGAGGCACTAGGAACTAGGGACTAGGAACTCAAGACATGGGACTTGGAGAAGAAGAGAGACTGAAAAATAAACGGGATTGGATCACACTCTGTCTGGTCTCCATTCTTTGAATCCATCCTCACTCTCTCTCTTGCTGAACCCAAACCCGCTGACCGGAGCAGCTTGAGGCAGTGCAGGCTCTAATAATTTAGCACCCAAGGCTTTTGGCAGTGCAGGTTCCAACACTGACAGAGCGGTCCCCGACACTTTGGCCCCCAAAAGTGGGGTAGCTCAGGCCTCAACACTTGAGTGTGAAAGTGAAGGAATGGTAAGGTACGAAAGAATGCAGAAGTTTGGAACCACTAGAAATCACAATGACATGATGTATTTAAAAAACTATGAGCCATAAATTTGTCAGCAACAGAAATAACAATCATTCTGCTGAACCATAAATCATTTGTAGCAAGTTTCTCAGCACGTCTTCTAGTACCTGTCAGTTGCCTGGTTTCCTGTGGGATAGCAAACCACTTTGATTGTGATCTGACTCCTATTTGGGTCTCACTGACATTATATACTCTTGGAATTCTGGGACCTGGTCAGAGTGAATTGATTCTAGGTTTGCAAGTGAGTCAAATGTCGCTACCTCTGTAAAATTTATTTGTTACTTCTTTTTTATCCATTTAGCTCCTGTTCTTTAGAATGTTGGGGATCTCAGGATCTATCAGTAGTGTCGCATATGAAATGCCATTATATAGTTAAGCTAGAATATTTAGCACACACCTTATTAATCAGCCATCCATTATTTATATGAAATTCAAATACAGTTTTATATGTGAATATTTATAGCATGACATACACTAATACATAACATACAATATTATACATTTTGTACATTTTTTCTAAGATTTATGATGTTGATCAACTTCATAATAAATTTGGATAGGTGTTTGTGTGTGTACATGTGCAAGTGGGTGTGCATGTGTGTGTGCATTTGTCTGTTCCTTTTATGTCTTTTCCCAACAGTCATGCCAGTAACCTCTGATACACTGCTTGATACTGTAGATATTGACCATATGTCTCAGTAGAATGGAATATAAAGAAGAGGAGCCAGCCTGTCAAGATATTCTCATAGGTTGATGCATTACAGACTCATCATCAAAGTTGTTATTGCTTTTATTTTGTGTGTGTGTGTGTGTTTCCTAAGGATCTGTCTGATAAGTTTGAGTTAGATTTGTATTAGCCTTTTGTCATTGATTGTGGAATCAAAACAATGAACTTTTTGTGGTATAACTTGACTGTAGAAGGCAAAATATTTCAGGCTTTTTTGCAGCCTGTGTTGAAATAGTTCATCTTTCATTAGGTATTAATGTGGAATTTTTTTCTTGTCTTTGGAGTCATTTGGTCTTTGGTGCCTGTTAGAATTTCTTTTATACCCTATAATAATTTTCAGGACTAGAGTATGGTATCGTTTGTATCAGAAAGACATTCTGTAACTGCTGTACTTTATTATATGTGTGTGTATACACACATATATATTATATGTAATATATTATATAAAATATATATTATAAATTAGGGGTAAAAGTAAAAAAATTATATAATACACACACACACACATATATATATGTACACACACACACACATATATATATATATATGTACACACACACACACACACATATATATATATATATATATATATATATATATATATATATGTTTAATTATGGGTAAAAGTAAAAACTATTCCACACAAGTTGCAGTGCTCTTGAGGTGAGCTTTGACAAGATCTCTTTTGGCATTTTGTTAGAATTGTCATCCTACGAATATCAGATCACAGATTCACAGATTAAAAAAAAATACTGGAACTTGAGACAAAGAGTGAATACATGGCAGTAGGTACAGTATTGTTATCATAAGGTCATTCCCCAGCATCGTCTAATTTATGATGTTACTTTCAAAAAGACTGCAACTTTTGTATTTTGTTTGTCCTTCATAGTCTTACCTTGTGTGAAGGTTAAAAGAGAAGTTTTCAAGAATTGCTTTTCCAAACTCTTGAAGCTCCTGAAGGCATTTCAGTATGTTTTGTGAAAAACAGAAAATCCTTGTCTTTTAAAGCAATATTACCTGAAATCAATAAAAACACAAGTGGTTTGAATTATTCAGTAAACTTATAAGCAGTATCTGAACATTAACAGAAATTATGAGTTGTAACATCAAAAATTAATAGATTGTACATTGGAATCCATGACAAAAATATCTGAGAGAGAGGAAGAGAGTTCACAATTTGTATAAAGTTAATACTCTGGAAGAGACACACATATAAGAACAACAGAACAACTTACAACATGTTATGACCTTAAACATTTGTATAAAACCATTTAAACAGAGGGCCACAGTTAGAATAAGTGCTTGCTGGGGGAAGATTTGAGACAAGCATGTTGTCAGAAGCTAAGTTGCCAGCAAAAGCCTGGGAATGTAAACTGGGCCTGAATAAAGGACAATGGTTTCAGTGGTTCACAAGTAGCTTATGCAGTCCACAATAGTTACATTTTCCTTATGTATCCTTACCCATATTGCATGCTTGTCATTTCGATGCTCAATTAGTATAAAAATCCATTGTGTTCTATGATTTTTAAAACAGGAGTATCTAAATCAGTATTTTCAGCTGGTAACCAGTGAGCTTCCTCTTAGTTACCTGGTAAATGGAGTCTAGCTTGGTTTATAGAATCCAGACCACCAAGGTAAATTTGTCAACCTTGTGTGCATGTCAGTTTTGAATATTCAAATCTGTTGGCTTTACAGTGTTTCTATATACTGTTTTCCAATTTAAAATCAAGTATTTTATTATTTTTATGTTTCTGGCTGTTTTATATCTGCACCTATGTCTTCATGCCACAAGCATTTGGTACTCGTGGGAGTCAAAAGAGTACATCCAATCTCCTGGATCTGGAGTTACCAGCAGTTTTAAGGGGCCCTTTAGGCATAGGAAATAGAATACAGATCCTCTGGAAGAGCAGCTGCTAACTGTGGCCTATCTTTCCAGATCTTTTAAATCTTCATTTACCTTTCTAAGTGTACTCATTATTCATTTACCACAAAGAGATAATTAATCTAAGCACATACAACATATTTTTTCACAATAATAATATGTTTGTATTTTTTGAAAGTGTTTTTTTTAAAGAGCCTTGGCCATCAAAGTGAAAAGGAAACTCTTATTATTTCATCTATTTTCTCAGAAGAACTAAAAATCCAGAAAACTGGATCCTATGTGGCTTAGGAAACTCATCTGTAACAATAAATTTTCGTGTTTGTTAAAGTAGACACTAGGGTAAGGATGTGATAGAATATGCCTTTTAATTTTTGAAATGGCCTAGATATATCAAAAATGATTGGTCCACCCTGCATTGCTCTAACCAAGAGGATGTAGAGAGCTGATTTTGCACAATCCCCATCCTCTCTCTGACCTTTTAAATGTACAGTGCTGTTCTCCAAAAATGTATTTGGAATTGAACAAGAAATGTTTTAAAGAAAGTTGGAGTGAATCAGCACATGAAACTTTTATTCTTTCTGTCCGAAGTCATCAGTGCATAGTAATACCAAAAAAATTAAAAAGTGCTCATAATTGCAATGTGTATCTGGCTTGCTGTACTGTGTTTTTATTTTAATTAAAGTCACAAATATTTTGCAGTAACTTAAATTAATTTTTAAAATACTGTAAGTAAGGACTTACGGTTTAAAATGTGGTGACACTTCTGTATTATCTTGTTTTGGTGGTAGGTAGAGGGACATTCAAAGTTGTTTTTTAATTGAATTTGTTCATTGATAATTCCATATATTTATAAAATGCATTCAGATTACTTTAACCCTCATCTTCTTCTCCCTACTGTACTCCTCATCGCTCTTTTTGAAGTCCATTCCCTACAATCATATCTTTTATTTATTTTCTGATATTCACTGAGGGTAACCAGGATCTCTTGTTTTCACTAACGGAAGGCCAGTGGGCTCTTTACCGGATACAACTGAAGACAATGGGAGTCCCATTGCCTTAGAATTCTTACGCATTCAGTAGTTCATCAGGGAAATATAGAGTCCCATAAGTTTCTCCCCAGTCTACAGTTGAACGTTGATCTTACAGCAGCTGTGAATCATGAATTGACTGCTGCGCCATGCTGGGAATTCAGCCTTTTGCAGCCCTTTCCTGTCTTAATACCTACTATATCCTTAATACTACCCATTGTGTCCCATTTGGGATGATCCATGAGCCTTATAGGAGAAGATACAAATGCCCTGTTTCCGGCTAAACATTCAATCTGCAGTTATTCTTAGCATTGTGGGCTGCCATGTATCTCTAGATAGTCACTGCTGTTCATAGCAAAGCGAAGGTTCTCTGGTTAAGGTTGGGATTAAATTTTGTTTAAAGGCCTACAGATACATAACACAAAGGCTGTGAAGTAGCATGACAATTTAAAAACAGTAAGTTCACCACTATGGCCCAAGACCTCATCCATTGGCTTTTAATAACATCTACAATAGCAAACATAATTTCTCTCTTGTGGCATAGACTACAGATCAGATCAGAGAATGGTTGCCTACCTTTAACTGCGGTGCTATGAATGCACCACCGGGCACATTTTGTGGCAAGTTGGTATTGTAGTTCCCAGTGTTCACAGATGGGAAAAACTTTCAATGCCTCTGCACCCCATCACCTGTAAAATATGTGCAGTATCATCTGTTCCTTTGAAAGCTAACCAATCAGAAACCATGAAACAAAGCTTTCCCTCAAAGTTCTAGCTTGATTTCCCTACATGGTATTCTCTGAAATTGGGTCTTATCAGTTTGTTCTTGTGGGCAACCTAGAGGTATGGCAATTGCATGTAGGACCTTTGGTGCTCTGTGACCAGTGGTTCATGAGAAGGTATCTCACAGCTGGCTCTGGGGTTTTTGTTTAATATCTCTTAGTTTAAAGAATCAAAATTATCCAGATATATAGGGTACATTCTTTTAAATTCTTTCCTTTTTAAATATCTATTTTTATTGGCTTAAAAAGACTGTTTCCATATATTTTTTCATATGTTATTAATTTTGGTTACTTTTCCTTCTGTGTTCCTCATCTCCCCTATGTTCTCACCCACAATTGCTTTAGCTTTCCACCCCTAATATGTCTCTGTCAGTTTCCATATCACCTATGCCCTGCTATTTTCTTCCTTAAGACTTCCTCTATTCCAGTAGCTATTTGGATAGAAGCCAACGATTGCTTTTTTTCTCATTGTTCAATATTTTTGAGTTTGTGTGTATGAGTGTATGCATTCTAATGTGTATGTATACTTCTAGTATTCCTACTTCTACAAGCACTTCCAATTTAGCACAAATCAGATTTGAACCTGGGATCCAGATACTATGAAGGTCATGTGGTATTTGTGTTTCAGGTACTGGGTTACCTTATGCAGATTTTTTTTTCAGTTTGAATCATTAACAGAACATTTTCCTAACTTTATTTTCTTGCTACAGCTGAACGAAGTTTTGTTGTGTAGATATTTCGCATTTATTTTTATTTTTCACTTACCAGTTAGTGGATACATAGGATGATTCCATCCCTAGCGTTATGACTGGAGCAGCAATGCCTATGGTTTAGATAGTACCTCTCTGGTAAAATTAAGAATACTTTGGATGTATGCCCAGAAGTGTTAAAGCAGGGTAAATGATAGCTCTATTTCTAGATTTTTTGTGTGTGTGTGTGTGGAAACTCAACATATATTGCCAAAGTTTTTGTTCCAGTTCACGCACTAACAGAGGTTTAGGTTTCCTTTTTCCTTGTCAGTGTTTGTGTGCATTTGATTTTTTCCTTTTTCTTTTTTAAAGACAGGCTGGTCTGCCCAGCTTGCTTGTTAAGTAGATACACCAAGGCTCATCATTCTGCAATATACAATTCTCAAAACAAATTTTAGTATCAAGATAGTTTTTTTTTTTAAAGAGGGCTGACATTTTATTAAGAATGTTGGTTCTAACCGCTTTTCTATTTTTCCCCTCTTTTATTGGATATAATATTTACATTTCAAATTTTATTCCCTTACCATATTTCCCCCACCACCCAGGACAACCTCTGAGGTCCGGGAATTCCATCTGGAGGCAGCGAAGACACAGCAGCAGAGGATTGTCAATTTGCTCTCCCCCCCCCCCACTCCTCTTCTAATATCTCAATGCCCATAATCAGCTTGAAGAAGCTAATGATGAGTCAGCGCCCCTATTCCCTGGGCTTGGGGACTAAGGTGGTAAATGTTGGGCTGTCTCTCTAGGGAAAAGTAGTGGTTTTGTCGGAATAGAGAGGATTAGCTAGGGTTTATTGCATAGCCATAACCTATTAGTAGAATTCTGTATAATTAATATCAAGATGAAGATATAAATTCTTAAATGGCACCAATTTACTTTGTTTACAAATTTTAAGGTTATAATTGGCATAAGCTTCTTAGTGATATATGAGTGAGATGAATATTGTTACTCTCATAGGCATTGTACCAGTATAACACATTTAGGAATACAAAGCTTAGACCCAGTCCTTCTTTAACTTTTTTAAACTGATTTGAGATGGTCAGCCTGTGAGTTAAGGGACTATAGCAAATTCATGACTTGGAGTTTATTATAAGGGTATTCTCTATGCTTTATTTAGAAATAGCTGAGTGGAGTTAACAGGCAACAGTCCAGATTACCTTACATGGATAGCTGGTTTTCAAAACATCAGAAATCCTTAGAATTGACATGACAAACATTTCAGTATTAATGTTCATTTGCATTAGAGACCTGTCTGCTCCGGACAGCTTCCTATATTGAATTCTAAGAAGAAATTGAGCATCCTTGGAGTTACTCCAGTTGTGGTGAGACAGCCACTAGGCAAGAATTGCCACTTTCCTTCTACAGACAAATTACTGTCCAGAAAAGGACACACTTGCAGAATAGTCGACTGATTATATCTGCCTAGACAGAGTAATCAGCCCTTAATAATTCTGCAGCACTAAGGTCTGTCAGATGATCCTGGGCCAGAAGGCAGAAGAACAGATGCTCCAATGTTTTGAAGTAGAGCGAGTGTCCAGGTGTTCAGAGGTCTCTATAAATTGGCTAAGTTTTAGAAACTATGATTTGTGCTTCCCACAATTATATTTAACTCAGTCATTCTGGATTTCTGATGGGGTTGAAAACATATAGCTATTGACCTTAAGAGAAAAGATTTGAGTGGATAGTCGTCAGCTGACATTCATCCTAAAGCCAGGTTCAGAACTAAATGTTTTAGTTAGTATAGATGACAGAGGAGCTGGTTAGTCAACAAAAGGATGGACTGGGTATTAGGACTATCCTGTACCTCACTGGTACAAATTGGCATAATTATGCTCTAATTGTATTTTGAGAGAAAAGTTTCATTTTAACAGGAAAGGTGATGTGTAGGAGGAGCTAAGGTAGGAGGAGTACTGAGAGGAAGAAAAAGAGTAAGAAGAGGAGAAGAAGAAGGAGAGGAGAAGCTAGGTGATGAAAGAGAGAAAGAGGGGGGAGACAGGGAGACAAATATTCATGTATCTCCATCATCAAAGATAGTCGTTATATCTAGGTTGGTCAGTGGGTTACACCTCTGATTGAACAATTCCAAACTTATAAAGCCTGTGATTAACATTATTTTAAAAAAATGTATAAATGCAAAAAGGAAAAGGGGGCATGGGATAGGGGTTTCCTAAGGGGGGGGGGTGGGGGGAATGGGGGTAGGAGATGCCATCTGAAGTATAAATAAAATATCTAATAAAAAAAAAAGAAAGAAAATCAATTCTCATCTAAAAAAAAAATAAAATAAAGACAGGCTGGCATTTGAAGTCAGGATTCTTTGCACTCACAGAGAACCACATGCCTCTGCCTCCTGAGAGCTCAAATTAAAGCCATGTACCATATGCCTTTCTTTGTGATAGATATTTTGACAAGAAGCACATGGAATCTCCAGTGGTTTTAATTTCTCTGATATCATGATGTTGAACACTTAAATACCATGATGTTTCTCCTTTTGAGAATTTTCCCTTTAGATCCATGACTCAATTAATTTGTTTGTGGATTGCTTTGTTTTCTTATTCTCAATATTTCTCAATATTTTTAGGTTTGTATTTATGGGTGTGTGTATTCTAGTATGTGTGTGAATATATATGAATATATATATCAATATTATACAATTATATAAAATATTATATTTAAGAATCTTGCCTACATAGTGAGTCCCTGGCCAACCTGTGTTTAAAAAATAAAATGAAAAATATATAACATGTTATATATAATATATATGGCTTTTTTTTGAGACAGGTTCTCAATATACAGATCTGACTGTCCTAGAACTCATACAAAGATCAGAACAACCTCAAACTCACAGAGATACACTTTCCTTTGCTTGCCAAATGCTGGGATTAAAAGTGTGTACCACTATGCCTGCTGTAATATTCTAGATAGTAATTATTAATTATGTTAGAAGTATATCTGACAAAGATTTCATCTAATTTTGTGGACTGCATTTTCACTCAGTTGACATTTTCTTTTGTTGAATTATATCAAGATCACATCTTTTTCTGTTGTTGACTTTAACTGCTATATTGCCAGAAAGATTCAGAAAAGTCCTTATCTGTGCCTATGAGTTGAAATCTACTCCCTAATCTTTTTGCTATCTGTAACCCATTTAAATTGAGTTTTGCAAAGAGTAAAGCAAATGACTGAGTTTTATTCTACGTGTTGATATCCAGTTTTTCCAGCACTACTTGATAAAGATGGTGCCTTCTCACGTGTGCACTTTTGATGTCTTTGCCAAGAATCAGCAGCTGTAGTTTCAGGACCTTATATATGTTATCTGTTCTGTTCCTTTGAGCATCCTTCCAGTTTTGTGTCAGTGCCATGCTGTGGCTCTACAAAGCATAAGTGGAAATCAGGTATTGTGTTTTCTCCTCTAGTACTCTGTTTAGTGTTATTTTTGACTCTGTTTAGTATTTTGTGCCTCCAGGTAAATATTCAGATTTCCCCCCTTTTGTCTGTGAATAATAGCCTTGGAATTGGGATTACATTGAATTTGGCAATGACTTTTTGTAGGATGGCCACATTTACATTAACTTTTCTTATCCATGAGCAAGAGATATTTCTGTTCTCTCTCTCTCTCTCTCTCTCTCTCTCTCTCTCTTTCTCTCTCTCTCTCCTCATTCCATTTGTCTTCCTTCCTTCCTTCCTTCCTTCCTTCCTTCCTTCCTTTCTTTCTTTTGTTCTTTCTTCTTTCTTTCTTTCTTTCTTTCTTTCTTTCTTTCTTTCTTTCTTTCTTTCTTTCTTATGTTCATTTGGTGTTCTAGTGTCTACTTCAATTTCCTTGCTATTATCATTTAGTGTCTTGAAATATTCACTGTAGCTCTCTTTTATTTCCATGGCTAGGTTTACTCTCGAGGATTTTATGTTTTTGTTCTTAGTGCTGTTGTGAATGAGATTGAATCGTTGGTATGTTTGTTTTATCCTTTTAGCATTATGTATAAGACAATTATTTTTCTTATTTCAAAATCATTTTCATGATGTTACGTATCCTTTGAGAATTTCATATAAACATCCAATGTATTGAGATATAATTGCTCCCCACTAGTTTCCCCAACTCTTCCTATATCCCACATCATGTTCTCCCAACTCCTTCTATACCGCATACTATCTTACTCTCCAATTTCATGTCCGATTTTACATTTTTTATTATTATTCACTGAGTCCAATTTGTGTTTTCTATGTACATGTGGTTGCTGGATAATCTGTGGGAGCATAATAATCATACTCTTTGAATGGATTCTTCCTCCCCTAACATCCATAAACTTTTCAGAGATACTCAGCTAGGGTTGGGAGGTGGAATGTTGACTGGCTTGAACTTGTGAAGATCTTGGGCAGGCATAGGTTGACATTGTGTTTTATGGGTTCAGTGGTACTTCTATGTCCAAAAAATACTGTTTTGTCACATTCATCCACTTATAGCTTTAACAGTTTTTTCTGATCCCCTTCCCCTGATACCCCATGAATTTAGGTCACATTTTTTTAGATGTCTTATATTATAGAGCATTCCACAGACACTAGTTCTTTTCCTTCTGACCAGCTGTAAATCTCTGTACTAACCACTGTTCATTGAGCAAAGAAGCTTCTCTGATGAAAATATATTTGTATATATTTAGAAGACAGTTTATACCATGTCCATTTAGCAATATAACAGATGTAGATTCTCTCCTGGGGCTTCTGAGCTTCACAGGTATGCATTCTTGACTAGATATACAGCATCAGCCATGAGTTTTTCCTGTGGAGCAGATCTTAACTGCAGTAAGAAATCAGTTGCTTATCCCATAATATTTGTGCCACTGTTGTATATGTGCACATACCTTCTCTGAGCAGTCATTGTTTTATGTCACAATTTTCTTTCCCAAAAGTCTGCCCATCATCTTCTAGTACTATGAAAGTTAGCCAACAAGGGATTATCTTCTAAGCCAGTATCACTTTATATTTTACAAGTCCTATGAGTGAGCAAACTGGGTAGTATCTTCAGCTATGGCATCTTACTCTCAGGTTCTGGTTGGCAACCAAAAGCAATGACAGTAGTCTAGATTGTGTAATATTCTAATTAACTACTTGAGGGCATGTGTCTCATATCTAGCACTGGGCAGTTTTATTTGGTAACCTATGACTTTTGGCCATTATCCCCCAAGTAGACTCCAATATATGTTGTTTTTAAAATAATATGTTTTCATAATGTTTTCTTTCAAACATCCCAGGTTTGCTATCCCTAACCCAAGCACTTGTTCCTTCCTGCCTTTTCATCCTATTAAACCTTATCTGATTATATACATCCTCATTTATACCATAAATATAATGTAAGAAATTTACCATTGAAGAGGACAGAAAATGCTTGATGAACTAAAGACAACCAATAATGAAAGTATGGACAATATATCCCTAAATTTGGGAAAGTAGACATTGGATTTTGGCCAAGTATGGAATGGTTACTATCTATGAACTAAAAAAGAGATGGGTTTTCTTGGCAAGTTGTAATGACTTAATTTTATTTTTAAAGATTTATAAATTGTGTTATAACTTAAAAATCCTCATAAGGAATGTATATATTGATGTTAACTCTTTTACAATATCCCCTTTATAGCCATGAATCTAAGTGACAGCATGAGGAACTACACAGAACATTACCCACCTGACTGTCGAGTTTGGAAATCAGGGCATATGTATGGGTAATGAGTCTATTCACACTCAGTCTTGGCCATAACTCAAGAAGCCAGGCTGAGAGCTGCCAGATGGCCACCTGTGCCCTATATACCACAGGTGTTCATGCCTTCAGAGCAGTTCTTCTGTTAAAGATCTGGGTCAACAATGTCTCCCCACGCCCTGATGTGAGCCCATGTACAGTATCATCAAAGTGTTGACATTCATTTTGACTTTGAACTTTTGTAACCTCATTCCTTAAGTAAAAACATACTTATATGTTTTATACTGCATTTAGGCGTAGCCATTATTATTAGTAGCTCAAGAAGAAAAGTGGATTCCAGCAGTTTGTCTATGTCCTAGGCCACTTCTTTCTCTATGTTTCAGCAATCCTTATCTGTGGCTTTCATTATAAAAGATGTACCACTATCACTGTTTCTGCTATATTCCTCAAGAGCAAACAGGCAAAAATAAATGGATTTGTATTTGGCTTTAAACATATTTTAGAAGAATCGACAAGTCTGAGTTCTCAAAGTCCCCACATTTACTTGATAGGAAGAAAAGAGCTGGGTATCTTTGTTGGGATTTCTGAGAGATATAAGCACTGAATCTAATTTCTCTACCACCACTGAACGGCTTTAGTTTATCTGTTGATCTCATAGGATCTGTCAATGATATCATAAATGTCTCCTGTGGCACATATTTTAGCCTGTGATCTTACGTAGCTTTTTCTGAACTGAATGGACTCCATTAAGGCTAAGAAAGCAATGTAATTTCAATGTTTTAAGATTGGCAGGCAACTGATATAAATGGGCTAGAAGTAATATTATACTTTAGTTTGATCTAAGAGAAAATATGAATTATTAAATATTTGTTATGTCAACCAGATATTTAGGCCAACATACTAAAGTTACTAATTTAAAAACGATTCTGGGTATGTGCTGGGTGTATACAACTTTTCATTCTTTTTTTTTTTTATTGGCTATTTTATTTACATTTCAGATGCCATCCCCTTTCCCCAATTCCCCTCCCTAGAAAACCCCTATCCCATGCCCCCTTTTCCCTTTTGCTTTTATGCAATTTTTTAAAAATGTTAATCAAAGGCTTTATAAGTTTGGTAATGTTCAATCAGAAGTGTAACCCAATACCCAACCTAGATATATCAACTATCTTTGACTGGTGGAGACACGTGAACATCTGCCTCTAAGTCCCCCCACCCTTCTCTCTCTTTCTCTCTCTCACCACCTACCTTCTCCTCCTCTCCTTACTCCTTCTCTTCCTCTCACCTTAGCTCCTCCTACAGATCATCCTTCCTGTTAAAATAAAACTTTTCTCTGAAAAATAAAATTAGAGCATAATTATACTAATTTGTATTAGTGAGGTAGAAGATAGTCCTAATACCCAGTTCATTTTGTTGACTAATCAGAACCTCTGTCATCTGTCCTAACTAAAACACTTAGTTTTGAACCTGGCTTTTTTCTTGGCTTTAGAATGAGTGTCAGCTGAAAACCATCCTCTCAAATCTTTTCTTCCAAAGTAAATATTCAGGATTGGCTATGAGACTATAAGTTTTCAACCCCGTCAGAAATCCAGAATGACTGAGTTAACTGAATTGGGAAGCATAAAGCATAGTTTCTAAACTTCACCAGTTTATAGATATTGCTGAATACCTGGACAGTCCCTATATTACAGAACATTGGAACATCAAATCTTCAGCCTTCTGGCCCAGGATCATCTGACAGACCTTAGTGATGCAGAATTACTAAGGGCTGATTACTTTGTCTAGGCAGATCTGATCAGTCGACTATTCTGCAAGTGTGTCCTTTTCTGGACATTAATTTGTCTGTAGATGGAAAGAGGCAATTCTTGCCTAGTAGCTGTCTCCCCACAACTTGCGTAACTCCAAGAATTCTCAATTTCTTCTTAGAATCCAAGACAGGAAGCTATCAGGAACAGACAGGTCTCTAATCAAAATGAACATTACTACAGAAATGTTTGTAACGTCAATTCTGTGGACTTCTGATGTTTTGAAAACCAACTATCCATGTAAGGTAATCTGGACTGTTGTCTGTTAACTCCTCTCAGCTATTTCTAAATAAAATATAGAAAACACCCTAGCAATAAACTCCAAGCCATGACTTTGTTATAGGTCCTTAACTCACAGGCTAGCCATCTCAAATTAGTTAGGAACGTTAAAGAAGGACTGGGTCTAAGCCTTGTATTCCTAAATGTATTATACAGGCACAATGCCTATGAGAGTAACAATATTCATCTCACTTTTATATCAATAAGAAGCTCGTACCAATGGAAACCTTAAATCAAACCTTGAAATCAAAGTAAATTTTGTACCATTTAAGAAATTATAACTTCATCTTGATAACAATTATACAGATTTCTACCACTAGGTTATGGCTATGAAATAAATCCTAGCTAATCCTCCCTGTTCCAACAGAACCACTACTTTTCCATAGAAAGACAGCTCAGTTTTAACCACCTTAGTCCCCTAGCCCAGGGCATAGGGGCGCTGACTCTTCATTAACTTCTTCAAGTTGATTATGGACGTTCAGATATTAGAAGGGGGCAGGAGGAAGAGTAAATTGATAAGCCTCTGACGCTGTGTCTTCACTGCATCCAGCTGGAATTCCAGGACATCAGAGGTTCGAGCAGGTCTGCTCAGCTTGCCTGATGAGTAGATACACCAGGGCTGTGTATTCTGCAATATACAATTCTCAAAAAAAAATTTTCGTATCAAGATAATTTTTTTTAAAAGAGGGCTGACATTTTATTATAGATGTTGGTTCTAACAACTTTTCTTTTTTTTCCTTCTTTTTTTAAATTGGATATTATATTTACATTTCAAATTTTATTCCCTTACCCCATTCCCCCCACCACCCAGGAGCTACTTATTCCATCTCCCCTCCTCCTGCTTCTATGAGGGTGTGCCCCCCCCAACAACTTTTCATTTTTTATTTTACAAAAAATATCTATCAAAATCAGCTAGGTTGTCAATCTTATACTTAAACTATTTATTTAAGAAAGATGAAAATTTAGAAGCATAAAAAAATGTGGTTATTGGGATTTCCTGAGTCTGGCTTCCCTGTCATAGATAAAAATACAATCTCATGTACTTCTTCATACACAAGCTCTTACAATGTACCTCCCCTTGATTTTTTCTGAGTCTTAAGTTCAGGAGTTATATTATAGAAATATCTATTGGAACAGGGCATCCAGTGATCACTTCTCTGCATTTTGGCCATTTTGCTCTGCCTACACATAGTAGGATCTCTTCCATCCTGTTTATATCAAAAAGACATCAATAGCTTAAGCTACTGGTCTAACCACTGTTGTGAATACTTTATTTGCATTTGACCTTTTAAGTTACATCAGACGCTTATCTCTTTTGGCTGTTTAAATCAATAATTGCTTCTTTAAGTTTGAGACCTGAAATAAATAACATGTTTTCTTTTTAATTAAATAGTGTAGTTTTGTTGTTGTTGTTGTTGTTGGAGATATGTACATGTGTGTACAGAGATGTGCAGGTCATGGCATGATGTGGAGGTCAGAACCATTGTTGAGAGTCAATTCTCTCCTTCCACTGTGGGTTCAGTGGATTAAACCCTGGTAATCAGGTTTATAGGGCAAATGCTTCTACCACTAATGCATTTCTCTAGCTCGGTTTCTTTTTTCCACTTCCAAAGATAAGGATTTTCATGGCTAGCAGAATATCATCCTTTGATAATGTGTACTCCCAATGGGCAGCAGGAAAGTTTTCTTGACCGTTTTCTATCACACTATCCAGGCCAGAGCACTCCTGTACATGTCAGAATAACATTCTCTTATGAGAAAATAGACTCTGTACAAGGAGCATTGTGAGAGCATTTAAGAAGCAAATAAAGAAAAACGATGACATAAACAGTTAAAAAAGAATCTTGTAGTTTTTTTTAATAAGGTGTCTACTAGAGACTATTCAAGGCATTTGCCTACTTTCATAGTTACACATTTTTATTATAATCTAGGTCACAGCCAACAGGACTTGTGTATTTCCTTTTGTGCAAGTAGAATACTAATAAGCTAAAGGTATCTTTCTTCTGTTGTTGCAATTGAGATTAATACTTTGCCTTCTCTTAAATATTTTGCTTACCTTAAATAATTTTAAAATTGTGTATGAAATATATGATTCATAATTTACCTTTTCAGCAGACTAAATATGTCAGGGTGATAGATGAGAAAAATATATCTCTTTTTCTTGAGTCCCATTTTGATTATCTGGCCCCAGGTGAACTTTGTGAATAAAATTATACATGAGTGAGGTCTTTACTTATCTCTATCAACTTGATGAATCTTTCATTCTGAACTTTATTCGAAAATCAATAAGGTAGAAACTTGTCCTCTTTAAAACTGTGGATTTTTTTCAATTACAAAATAAATAATGGTAGATTCTTACTATTATATTATTATTAACATTCTTATTCCTGCATATTCTAGACACATATTAAATTTTAAAAATATTGTCTTCCAAGTTCTGTAGTAAATAATATTTTCTTATTTTTCCTCTTTTGCTAGCTGACTTCATTTTGATGGTTGTAGATGTAGGTTACTATTGCCAGTTATTTGCAATTGTTAGCATAATTTGATCAAGAAACCATATATATTTTACAGGGCCTTACCAATTATATAGCAGACATTGGATTTTTTTTGTTAGGTATAAAATCCAATCTTTATCATTTCTAAAATCAAGTGCCTAGGAGGAGAGTCTCCTCACGAGTGGGAAATATTCTTATTTTGTTTCTCTTCACAAAGTACATGTTTGTGTGGCTGGTTGCTTATTGAGGGGTCACCTTGTATACTCCCTCTTTCTGATTTTCCTAAAGTAATGCAGTCATGAATTATAGAGTATCAATGGCTATGACTATAAAAACCCAAGAGACATTCAAGTTCTTGTCTGTTGTCATATTTTAATTCTAATCATTTTGAGTATGTTTCCTAAGGCTTTCTTGATATTTCAGATAAGCCATGAACAATTTAATCTCATAATCTTTAAAACTTAAACACTATATGTTTTTGTATTTTTATCTGTATTCCAGTATTGACAGCTGGCTTTACTATTATATACCTCAAGTAGAAGCTTGGAGACTATAGGAGCCATTCTTGCTTTTCTGTGTGTTCTGCATCCACTTCATTACTGAATACTCTCTTATTTTTCTCTAAAATTGCTTCTATATATTCTGCCATAATTATAGATCATTATTTTCCCAAGCTTGAGTAATTTCATCAGCACTGTATGTTTTGGATTTTTCTCATTATCTCTTAGCACAATGTAAATAATTTCTTTGGCCTATGTCTATAGATTAATTTGTGAGTACCATTATGAATGGCATTTGTTTTCCTCTGTCTTACATTACTGACCAGAGTGTTCTTTTGAATTATTTTGAACCTAATCTAATTTTTCCTCCCTCCCTTTCTTCCTTCCTTTTTCCTTCCTCCCTTTCTTCCTTCCTCCCCTCCCTTCCTCCTTTCTTATGTTCTTTTCTTTTCTCTTCTTTTCTTTTCTCTTCTTTTCTTATCATGGTCTTCTCAATGAAGTAAATAATGTGAAAGTTTCTAATTCTTGGCTTAAACTGAAAATGGACCCCCAGACAGAGTTATTAAATAACAGGCTGTCAAGCCAAGGACAGATAAGATTCTGCACAGAGCCTTACCAACCTAAGACAGAAGTGCATTGCTTTTGATAATGCATATTCCACGGAGGGTAAAGGAAGGCATTCTTGTCAGAACAACCTAAGACAAGCTCAATCTTGTTTATGAAATGAAAAAGGGGAGAGGCAGAGAGCTTTTGGGGATGCTTGGCAAGAATCTGACATGGGCCAAGCAAATGGGCTGCTTGGCAGTAATATGACATTGGCCAAGGACAAGGAATTGGACTTCAGACCGTAATCTGACATTAGGCTAGAACAAAGAAGTAATTTCAGGCAGGCAGGAATATAAATTTTAGAGTAGAAGAAAGAAGTGATTTCAGGCAGGAATATAAATTTTAGGCTAGAACAAGGAAGTAGGCTTTTATATGTAAAGGACTTTGGGCTAGGACAGGGAAGTAGGCTCAGATATTTTGGTCATCCTGATAAGCCCTTAGAAACAATGATCACAGGAGTCACAGATCTTTGTTTATTGCCTTGCTTGTTCTTTGACTATTAATATTTATTGTCTTGCTTGTTCCTTGACTATTTGCATCTGTTGAATTGCTGGTTTCTCAACCTAGAACTGACCTTAATTCTTGCATGCAATTAAAACGGTATAATAGCAAAAAGGAGGAGGGGAGATAGGATAGGGGTTTTCTTAGGAACTGAAGTGGGGAAAGGGAAAAAAAAGGAAAAGAAACTGGCAAAATACAAACTGTTGTCAATGGTTGAACTGAGTGTAACTAATCTGAATATTCCTCTTGAGATTATTAATGCATCTTGATTATAATATTGAACTAAATTATATAGCTCCAGAATCTGACAAACTGCCTAAATTCTTTTCTGAATTTTTTTTACAAGTTTAATAATTCAGATGAAGAAATATTAATATATTGAAAACCAAATATTACTTATTTGGAGGTGCTAGATGACTCTAAAAGAGGATAAGTAAAACAAACAACAATTACATCTGATCATAGTGAAGGGTAAAATAAAACCCAAGAGGGTTAGGGGAGGGAGGAAGAATTTTCCATACTCTCAAGAGAACACAGGGAATAATGCATTCCTGGTGGAAGTGAGACTGCTTATCCAGAAGAAAGATGGAATTGTAAATGCAGGTGATGGGCTGGCAGAGTCACTTTGCCTAACTGGAGGCTTCACCTCATATGCAAAAAATAAGTAAAAAAAAATTAATTTAAATTAAACTAATTTTTTTTAAAAAAAGTAACAAACATCATGTAGTTTAACAATTAAATGGTGGTACAAACATCACTCATGAGCACTGCTTATTGAATTTATTTTTGAGCTTTTTTCTGATCTGTGATTATGCCATTTCAAAACTGAGATTTTTGTCCCTGTGTATTACCACTGACTGCCTATTTTCCTGTTGCTAAGGAAGAAACCTACTACAAAAAAAAAAGGAAACATTGTTCTTAAATGTAGTAAACACCTACTTTATTCAAAATGAAATTATGTTTTAATATAAATACAATACTTTTATTAAAGAATCAATTCTTTTGAAAAACATAATTAAGGTTTGGGCAATTCTAATTCAACGCTATTGTCTTCTCCCTTAGGGAAATATATTTGTAAATATTTTCCCAAATATATGTACATATTTATGTAAACCATTTCAATTTTTCTGGCCTGGTTTCTGTAAAGATGAAAGGAGATACTTGTGCGATTAATTTAAATAGGTATGAATTAAGGCAAAGCTATTTATAAAGGCCATACTTTTACCACTAAATGAAAAAAAAAATTATTTTTATTGAGAAGAGTATCGATACAGCGTAGCAGTTAATGAAACCATGCCTGGTTCGCAATTTTCTGTGAATAGTTTACTTCATTACAGTTCTTTCCCAGTAGAAGACAAGTAGCTTCTCTCCCTTCATCCTTCATAGTGACAAACAACTCATTATTTGCCATTGAAAGTACATTATTCGCTTGAATTGCAAAGTAGATAAGCCTTTTCTTATTAATTCTAATAAATAGGGTTTCAATAATTTTATACATTTTGATGAATAATTTGACAGTCATTAGGGTTTTTGCATTTTAATTTAGATACATCAAAAGAGAAAATAGAACCCTTTTGAAATTAGCTTTTGACTCTTAGGGTTTAGAAAAGCCAAATATGTCTTGCCATTATATAGTACATTTTCCTGACATGTAGGAAAATACATAGATATAGGAAAATAAATAGATACCTGTAATGGTATTGTGGGATTCAACTATAATTCTTAGTTTCTTCTATACATTGTTAAAAACAAAATGTAAATATATACTCCAACAAATACATTCTCACATAGAGACAAACACACAAACACATACTAAGTTGATATATTATCTCTCTCTCTCTCTCTCTCCGCCCCTCTCTCTCTCTCTCCCCCCCCCCTCTCTCTCTCTCATACACACACACACACACACACACACACACACACACACACACACACACACACAGTAGCATATTTTGAAGGTTAAAGGCACTTTACTCAAAGAGATTTGGCAGCGAGATTAAGGAAAACATCAGAAATGAAGTATTCTAGTTCATGAGTTCTGAAATCCTGCATCTTATAGCATGTATCACTTCTGGGTTCTATTCCCTCCCCATGTAAAAAAAGAACAAATGTTACAGTTGGAAAGTTATGTTATTTTGTAAGCATCCTGTCCAAGTATAGTGAGTGATAGATGTTACCTTTCACTGCAAAAACTAATCACTGAATCAATAAAAATATAATTTAAATAAGAAAAACTAATCACTGGTAGAAATATGTTACACCTTATTTAAGATTCACAATCCTACGGGACTGAGATAGGTGGGCAGATTCAAAGCTTATTTTTCATGGGTATTAATGATGACATGGATGAACTGCATTTATCTGAGCTGCAGATATTTTGATTTTGCTATAGCTTAGACTTCTCCTACTTCCCAGGGGCAGCAAGTGCTCCAAAGAACACCAACAGCAGCCTGATGTTTTGACTCTCGGAGACATGCTTGAAGTACAAAATTATCCTGGAGTACGGATGGATAGTCTTGCAAAGTTTTCATTTTTTGCTAAATTTCTATCCATCAACTTCTTGAAAGGATTTGGTTCATTTTGAGAGATGAGGTATTAGAAGCTCACTAAGGAAAGACTTTCTATTACAATTCAAATGAGTATTCTAAAACAATTCTTATATAAACAAGAAATTTAGTCTAAGTATCACCTTTCTTCTATGGAAAAATTCCAGTTTCAGATTCTTTGCTCAGCTATTAGATAGCTATCAGGGCAATAGTAGGAGAACACACAAGCAAGTATCTCTGAGGAAGCATACAACTGATGCTTACCTCTGCTCCTTCCTTTCCTTTGGATCTGCTACATTTTAGTCTTGTGAGCAGTGGCCATTCATGGTTTCTTTCAGCCACTTGCCCATTCAACTCAACCTGGATAGGATGCCATGTTACCTTTCTGAAGCAATGTTTGAATGTTTTCTTTATTGTTCTTGGCCTTTTATTAATGGAAGTTTCTGGTGAGAGCTATTTCTCTGATTTGAAGAAAGCTGCTATTTTGTTGTATCTTTACATGGAATAGAGACAGAAACGAAGTAAGGTTCCATCCGCTTCGTCAAGTATGCATTAATCCCATCCTGAGGATTCCACCTAAATATGATACTTGCTTTTCCAAAAGTCTGTGTCTTCTTCCTAATGCACTGAGGTTAGGGCTGCACTTGATAAGGGAGGCAAAGACTCACACTCTAAAGCATAGCTTAACAAGTATATTTGATTGATGAAAAACAAATGTTCCAAAATCCTGGGAAGATTTGGGAGCACTGTATTTATAAAATTTTTATAATGCCTTTGTCTCTTCTTAATGGTAAAAGTATTGTTCTGCTGTTACTGGAGCAATTATTAAAATACTTTCCAAATATTTTCATTAAAAAATTTTAAAAGCATCTTATTTTGAATACAAAAACCATAAACTGACCCTTATGAACTATTTTCCTCTAATAAATACTGACTTTTCCTTTGAAAATAATTTGTAAGAGTAGTTTTATATTTAAAAATATAGCACTATGATCACTAAAACTTCTGTACGCTATGAGTCTTGAACTCAAAATACTTTTTCTCTTTGGAAAATTAGTATGCATATTACAAAAATTATTCTTTTAACTCGTATTCTTTGTAAATACACCCAATGAAAATAATGACTTGAAGGCTATATTCATGGATAAGTTTAGCCCTCAACATGACAGTGACTTGTGAATTTGAATGCTGGGTGGAAGCCCAGATAATAATGATAGTAACCTTTTGGACTCCTCCACTTAGAGCTTGTAGAAAGACCAAATTCTATTGAGTTTAAATAGTGCCAACTGAATAGGAGCAAGTCCAAATTTCATTTTTTATAGTAAATTTTGGCACAGATTGGTTTCTGTTACAAGGATAGCCTGTTAGCTTAAGTTGATAATAGATCTTGAGTCTTAAAGTACTGTGGGGTTATGTTGTCAAAAACAATATAAGTGGAGAAGAATTTGTTTTTCTATTAATTCAAAGTAGTCTCAAAAAATGAAATACATGCACTGTCATAAAGATAGAGAGCTTATAATAACCAAGATGTTCTGTAAATATAAAATGCATTTAAATTACAAAAGCACAAAAACACACAAAGTACCTCTTGTTTGTTTCATAAGAACATTACAATTACACAACCTTGGAACACTGGGTTCGCAACTTTGTTATGCGATTGTGTTTTCAAAGCAGTGTCAGAAGCTAGATGCTTAAATTCCCACCAACAGAACTGTCTAAAAATGGGCTGAACACAAATGATACGAATAGATACCAATAGTTGGAAAAAGCCCACAAGCCTCAAACATTCATAAAGAGCTACAGACACATGTGTAATACTAAAAGTGGGGAAATAGTCTTTCTCAGGGAAGAACAAATCTGTTATCCTATACCAAATGGTAAGCCCAGAAAACATATATGTGAGTAACATTGTGCAGACTAAGCAGGCTATATTTAGGAATATGCACATATTTATATACGTAGATGTGTATAGTAATGATTAATGTAAAAAGAAGCTAAGAAGTTCAAAGAGAACATAGAAGAGTGTATGGGAAGGTTTTGAGGGAAGAAAGGAGAGGGAGAAATGTTACAATGCTATGATAATCTCACAAATAAAAATAAATTGACAGACAATGGAATAAAACTGCTTACAAAGAGGAAGACAAAGAAAAGTGAAAGCTAAGTGCAGTAGGATCAGAGAAATGTGTTTTGGTGGTTACTAGCTTAAGTAAGGATAAGGCATACTTATGACAATGCCATTTGTCACGTGATAAGGAATATAAGAAAAACAACAGATGATCTGAAACTAAAACATTTCAAAAACATATAAAATGTAGTATGGATGTTTAATATGACTTTGTTAGAACCAAGATTCGTGAGTTTTACGGAGACTGATAGGAATCATACAGGAAGCACTTATAGGAAGTAGGGACAAAGAAGACAAAAAGACCTATGAGATGAAGGGGAGGATGATTAGGATAAGTTGTCCACATGCAGGACATTTTCAAACGGGAAAATTAATTAAAAAAATCAAAGATTTCATCCTGTCATCATAAATCTATTTGGAAAAATAGGAAAGAACAACAGAGGTTGTCATGTAATAAAATTGGCCACACTATTGAAAACTTACTTTCTTACCTTAGTTTCTTATGTCCCTCCTCTTCTTTCTTGTTTTCTTTTATCCTCCTTTTCTTCCTTCTCTCCTTCCCTCTCTCTCTCCCTTCCTCCCTCTTTCTTTCTTTGCCTTCTTCCTTCCTCTGTTCCTTTTTCTTTTTCTTCTTTTTCTCCCCTTCACTTCATATTTTATGAACATGTTAGGCATACTTTGTAAATACAGTTAACAAATTCTGGGATGCATCATCTGGTTAAAACACGTATACATAAACAGATAATTAAACAATGTACTAACCATTCATAATCATGTTCTTAATCATGCAGTCCATGTGAACAAAAGGACAGTCTCATAAAACAGAAAAAAAAAAACATGTTCAGGTGACTGAGATGACTCCTTTTAAGACAAAAAGTAGCCACAAGTCAACTGGGTTCACCTGAAAGGGGGCTGGGAATGAAAGGTGGGGGAGGGCGAGAAGAGATGATGCCAAGACAAAGTTCTCTGATCAAGGCTCAAAGCTTTAATGTTCAGCTCTCAATTTAAAGGGAAAGGCCCAACCCACAACCCCTCCTGGTTTCAGATGGGTGGGATAATCCAAAATCCGTTCCAGGTCACTGCTGGAGATGTCTCAAGGCAAGCCCAGGGGCAGTTCTGCTTCTGTGTTCTGGGCAGCCAAGGTGGGTAACTCCACCTAGATCCTATCACTTGATCTGTTGTGGTAAACAAGGTCTCTCAGGCCTGCTCATGGCTGGGGGGAAGGGTACAAAGGGACCATCACATTCTGAAGTATAAGCTGCACACAGAACTGTCTGTGATATGCAGATATGGATTCTAAGGATGACACAGGACATCGATGAACCAGTGTGCTGACCACAATGATAGATCTCAAACCAATGTGACCCCTCCATCAGTCATTGTCAAAGACTGACTCCCCATCCTGTGCCTCCTACACACATAGGATGAAAAATTCTACATATAAAAAAAATTGATAACATTTATGTGGAAAGATGCAATTTCACTGTATTCCCAAAATAAATGGAGTCACATTAGTTTATTTGAGAAAATTATTTCTAATCTAGAATTTTATATCCAGACAAGGATGACTGAAATGGAAAGACCAAGGATTTTCTTGTTTTAAAAAAAAAAATCCTATTTTCTTAACTAGCCTATCTCCTCCCATCATAAATTAATGAAATCTAAGTACAAATATAACAATGTTATTTAAAAGGAAAATAGCAATTGCAGAAAATCTTTGGTGGGTCTAAAGAGAAAGACCATCATTTAAAACTGGGGTTAGATCTTTGAGGAAGACATCATCGTTGTGCAAGTTAATGAGGTACCATTGCAGACACTATGAGGCATAAGGATGAGAGCCAGTGTGTGTTCTTTACACAGCACAGACTTCAGACACAGGTGGGTATGGGTGATAGGAGAAACGCTGCTTTTACAAACAATGTTTAGTATTCTTAAGGACTTCCTCATTTGGAGTGATTTGTACAACACACTCCATATTATGATAATTAGCTTTTTCAATGCCTCAGGTGGCCCGAAATAGCCAGATGTATTACGGTCATCTGAGCTGACTAGGCGTCATAGTTCACTTTCAGTTCTGGAAAGAGTCCAAGTTGTGCCGCTTACATACTGCCCATTTCCAAGGGATGGGATCTGACTCACTTGTACCTTGTGTTGCTAACAATGTTGCCAGTGCTTTGGTAGTTTTTCAGGTTTGCTTTCCTTGTAGGACAATAGAACAGCTCTGCTGCCATTTTTCTACTTTCTTTGGTTTAGTTAAAAAGCAAATTGCGTGGTTTCTCCTCTAAGATTTGTAGTGCTGTTTTACTGGCCTCTTACCAAAATTCGTTACTCAGGGATATCTTTCAGGAGGGAGATGCCAAGACAGTGAACCAGCACTACTTATCTTCCAGCAAGAATCTGACACAAACCCACTCAAATAAATGAGAATTCTGAACCTGATGGGCTCATCTGCCAGAATAACAAGAGTGTGTGCCAATGCAGGATGTCACCATGCTGGCCACTGCATGCAGAATTGGAAAGCACTGTCTTCACTTCTATAGCCCTTTGCCAAAGCCTATTTTCCCTGTCCTCTCACTCCATCAGTTTTCTCTAGCAAATGGTACTATGGGGTAGTCTACACACAGATCAAGTAGACTGATAGTAAGAAGTGTGGCCTATGAATGTTAAGATCACATGCCACTTGCTTGTCTAAGCATTGGCTCTATAAGGTATTTATCTGAGAAAAAAATATTTTCATTCTTAAAATCTTACTTCTTTTGTGCTGCCAACAAATACATAAGATAAGTTGGATACATTAAAACAATAACAACAACAACAGCAGCAATAACAACAACAAAAACTCAAGCAAACCTTTAATTTGAGTTAAATTCCAGGAAATAAAATTATTATTTTCTTGCATAGTGAGTTAGTACTTTTCTATTGTAAGAAACCATGTCTTTCCTTCAAAGTGAATGATAGTGTGGCATTTTAATAATAGTGTGTGTGTGTGTGTGTGTGTGTGTGCGCGCGCGCGCGCACACACACACACACACAGATCTTAGTCATGGATGTCTGAAGCTTTTTCTTGATTGTTTTCTACTCTATTTTATCAAAGCAGAATCTTTCCCTGAACTCAAGACTTGATAATGCTGGCTTGTCTAGCTCACTAGCTTGCTATGAGGTTTTATTTTTGTTTTTTGTTTTGTTTTGTTGTGGTTTGGTTGGTTGGTTTTGTTTATTCCTCTGTGTCTGGAGTGCTGAGATTAAGGGGTCACTGCAGCCCAGTTGTTATTTCTAAACTCCTGTACTCATGGTAGCAGGACAAGCGCAAATGCCTTCAACACTAAGCCATCTCTCCAGCCCAGTTATGGAAGTTTGCAAGTGAAATATGTTTGCACGTGTCTGTTCACTGTTCCTATGTCAGAGTCCTTGAATTTGGGCAATTTATGGCTAAAATAGATTTACTGTGATCCCTTCATGGAGGATAAAGAGTCTGTAACAGGCATTTACTTAGAAGGAAAGAGAATGTGGTACATGTGGAAGGAGCTAAAAGAGAAAGTAAAAGATTCTGAAGTATTCTCTTACAGCCCCATCTTTAGATGCTCCAATACTGCAAGGTCTAATTTTGCGATGTTTAATCCTATTTTAAGAAGACTAATATTTGTTTTCAAGAAAGATGTTAATCCATTTATAAAAGTTGTAGCTCAATGCGTAATAATGTTTAATAGGACACATCTCTTAAGTTTCCTCTGTAAGGTCATTTCATTCCCTCCTAAGGCAATGTCTTTGTGAAGGGAATTAATGGATAGCAAGCCTAGAATCGCGTCTCTGATTGTTGCTCAAAATTCAGAGATAATGAGATCTTTTTTTGGAGCATCGAATATATTGCAAATTTAATATGCACTGTAGTGAACAAAACAGAGACAGGAAAATATAGACACTAAGGACATAGTTGAACCCATTTATGAAATGAATTCTTTCAACTCCTCTGCAAGAAAATACAGTCAGGATATTTGAAATACATTCAGAAGATCTGCTTAGTGAGTGATTATTTAGAAGATCTATTAATAAGCAAGTACAGCTGTGAGTCCTAGTTTGATTTTTGCCCTTTTATTCTTCCTGAACACACTATACACACACACACACACACACACACACACACACACACACACACACACAGAGTACCTAGTTATCACTTTTGCTGCCATTAATGAGGAAAATAAAAACAGAATAATGCATTTTATCATTTAAAATTTTTGAATGTTTATTTTATTGCAAGCTTGGAAGATTAGTTTTCAGAAGCGTTTCAGAAGAAAAGTTTCATTTAAAAAGCATGCTAGTTTTGATTTCATGCTAAGACTGTATATGGTAACCATCACATTGTCCACAAATATCTTCAACTGAGACTCGCAGTGTGGTAATATGCCCTCACTAGTTTACTAGTGGCACACTGTGTGCAGTTACTACACTTACACTTATTTATCATATAGAAGGGAAGAATGAGCAAGCCATTGTGTTAATTTCCAATTTAGCTAACTGCTTTAACTAACTCCATTTCCCCAGGAATAATTGACTAAACATTATTAGTTTTGCTAGCACATTCATTTATAATTTGGTTTTCCCAGCATGTGAACAATGTTCTTAAGTAGATTACGGACATGGCAGTTATTTCTGCTTTCTTTCTTTCCCGTTTTTCTTTTTCAATTTTCTGGTGCATTGAAGAGATATTCTATAACATCGCATAGTCCTCATGAATATTAAAGTGATGCAGCCAGTTATCCACATCTGTGCCTTCTGCACAGATTCAACTGAATACAGAAAGAAAATATGTGGTGAAAAGAAAAAAATTCCTGTACTGAACATGTGTAAATATTTTTCCTTAAACAATACAATGGAAGAATGATTTATGTAGCATATATATTTCATTAGCCATTGTAAGTCATCAAGAACTGACTTATGGTGTCAATAGGAGTGAATATGTTACATGCAAATTCTTTAGTTTTGTACAAGGACAAGAAACAAGTATAGTTTTGCTATGATAGACTTCTGCATCCAATTCCTCATAGATATTTATGGATAACATTTTTCTCTTTTTTTGAACTATTCTTAAATAAAAACTTAGGTAGATTCAGTTATTCTATTAAGGTATAAAACTTTTTAAATATAAATCCATGTAATATTAAAATATGTCCACATCAAATATGACCTATCAAAAGCATGCTTCTTTCTAATTAGTGTCCAGTTATCATGTGCTATTGAGTTGAAATTTCCAGGGAGTTAAATGATTATAATAATTATTCTGTTCACTTAGATTCCAAACATTTCTGGTATATAGAATCTACTTTTCAAATTTTATAATTTTGTAGCTTAAAATATAAGCATTGCTATCATTGATTCCTGTTACAATTTTACAATAGATTCAAATGTATATAATGTATATATTTTTTATTTTCCTCATGGTCTTAGAAGTACATGGTATGATTTTTTTCAGAGAAAATAATGATAATATTAAATTTAGTAAAGGATATATATATATATATATATATATATATGGAATTGTACTTTTGTGTGGAAGAACTGTGATTGAATGACTGTTATGCAGTATCTTATGTGCCCTATAGTGTAGGGTCATAAGTATGCCTGCATTCTTAAATCATTCTCAAAAGCAAAATTTGCCTTTTCTTTCTTCTACTTTTTAAAAAACAGGTTTTTTAACACTTTGAGTTTTTCTCTCAATACTTTTAGCTTCCTACTCTTTCTTTAAAGTTTCTTCCACTATTAAGTGGCTTCTTCTCTGCCATGCCTCTGACCTCCATGACACATTAAAATGAAATGGCTATTCCTCTTCTCTCTTTTATTTCTCCTCTTCCAGGTAGTTGCTGAGGTTTTACAACTTGCAGGCCTTGGGATGTTCCTTTTATACTATAATAAAATTGTTTTTGAGCTTTAAAAATAAGAAAAGCAATCACAAAAACAAAAGAAATGGCTGTTCTATTATCCATGGAACTTGATGAAGCATAGAGAACAGGTGGAGTAATACTCAAAGTGAAAAACAGTTAAAGCAATAGTTGATCCTTGATATTAAATACAACTGAAATACATAAAATGTATCTTTAGTTTTAAATAAGCATAGTATGTCTCCTAAAGATATATGTAAGCTTAAAGTATTATGAAACCAAGATTGTTAACAAAGTAACTCTGTTGTGGAATTATCTTATTCTCAATCTTCTGTAAATTTTTTCTGTTGAGCCTAGAGTGTTGGTTAAGTGGATGACAGTGGATAAGCTCATTCAAAGGACCCAGTTTCAATCCCCTGCACCTACATGGAGTGGCTCAAAATCACTTGTAATTTCAGTTCCATGAAATTTAGCACTTTTTGGCCTCTGAGGGCTTGATAAACTCACACAGATACACAATGTATTTTAGATCACATCTACTCCCATTACCATCCTACAGCTTCTTCCATACCCTCATGCATCTCCAAATTTCATGTCACTGTAGACTCCTCCTCCTCCTCCTCCTCCTTCTCCTCCTCCTCCTCCTCCTGCTACTGTTGCTGCTGCTCCTCCTCTCCTGCTCCTCATTCTTCTTCATCTTCTTCTCCATCTTTCTCCTCCCTCTCCCTCTTATCCTCCTTCTTTGTCTTCATGTATTAATTCCAAATACTGCTACGTATACGTGCATGAGTGTAGGGACATCCACTGAAACATTGACAACTTACCAAACCCCTAAAGAAAACAGAACTGACATCACCCCAGCAGTCAACACTTTTTTTTTTAAATCACTCTTGGAATTTTATCTAGTTTGATCTTGTTTAACTGTGAGGAACCAATTGCCACAGCCCTCTCATGTCCACAAGACACTACTCTGCAGCAACCCTTCACTTCTGGTTATCACAGTTATTCGGGTGTTTTCTCTTAACCTTAGACAATGGGATATGCTGAAATGTTAATTTAAGGCTGAGAATTCCACTACCAATTATTCTCTGTACTTTGACCAATTATGAGACATTTTATTTACTTCTTCCCTCTGAAAAAGACACTTCTCTGATGAAAGCAGAGTGTTACTGCATTGTAGGTATAAGGATATGCATTTGAATGTAGTTTGGTACCAGGTCTGCTTAGCAATATAATAGTAGAAGGTTATCCCATGTCACCATTACCACCCAGCTACAGGTTGTTGGCCAGTTTTATGGTACCTGGCATGATGAGTTCTGACTTCTGTAGCAGGCATTAAATAGAAGCTAAAACAATGTGTTATTCTATGTTGCTTGTCATTAATATTAGTATAGTTTCTATCTGGGAATGCAGTGACTAAGAAATGTAAGAGATGCCTTGCTCCGCCACCATAAGAGATGACTCCTCTTGCCATAGACGGAGATGGAGAGACCACCAGCTACACCACGTGCAAACACTGAGATATTTTGGAACATATACTTTATTGCTTGTTCATTTTTCTAGTTACCACAAACAGTAGAATCAGAACCAGCTTTATCAGTTCAGCATTCACCTACTCTGGAAGGAAAGACTACACTGGGGAACAGACCTACATTCTATGCTAAGTTTCCAAATGCTAAGAAATTACAAGGTGAATAAGCACACACAAAAAATATGTTGAATAAATGCAGAAAACAGATATTTAAATAATCTCATGATTCTCCCCCAAATCTATATGTTTCTAAGTTAATACTGTCTAACCTGCTGACAAACTATCTGAAAAACACTTTGGCAAATAATGTCTGAGAATTATTCCACAGGAAGTGATGAACCAGAGTGTAACACATTTCAAGTTTTGTAACTTTGTAGCTTAAAATATAAATGTTGCAACTTTGTAGCTTAAAATATAAATGATGCTATCTGCAATTGACATCTGCTTGTAAAGAAAAATTAGTTTGTCCCATGAAATTTTACAGGAAATATTAATCACACTTAAGATAGGCCACATGCCTAACACAGCACAAACTGAGTAGTATTATGTAGACTTTTTTCTCATACTGCTTTCTTTGGGAATTTTTTTTGTCTTGTTGGTCTTTGCTTGTTTATTATGATTTTTGATAGTTTGTATATGTCTTTCTCTTGTCTTTTCTCTTTTGATTGTTCTTACTCCCTCCCTCACTCCATCCCCATCTTATTCTTTTTCTTTTTTTCTTTCTCTTTCTCTTTGTTTTCTAAAGATAGAAAGAAATCATGTGGACTTGGAGGAGTAGGGAGGATCTGAGAGCAATTGGGAAAGGGAAAGCAAGATCAGAATATAGTGTGTGAAAAAAATCTGTTTTTAATTAAAATTTGAGAGACCAAAACAAAAAGAACACTTTTGTGACTTTGCTAAATAGAAAGCCAAATTAAAATTAAGGCATACAGTAAAACATTTTTTATTTTCTTTATAATTAAGGTTTACAAGACTTCGAATTGACAAAATTTTGTTTATTGAATACAACATAACATTTTAATTATATGCAGACATGGTGATATGATTTAATCAAGTTTGCTATTAATTATTAGGTCTATCTTGATACTAATATTTTCAAGTAAGAATCCTTAGTATTTGCTCTTAGTAATTTTGCTGTTCTGATTATATTGTTATCTGCTGTTGCCACAATGGCATACAGTTGTATTGTAATTATAATTTTTATTTGTAAATGTTGCTCTTTGACAATGTCACAATACATATATTGCATTGAGATGACTGCCCCTACCCCTTCCCACCCACATCCCTTTCTTTTCTTTAAGACCCCCTTCATCCTAAGGAATCTCTTTCCCAAATCCAGCACCTTTTGATTTTTTGTTGCATTGAGTTTATCCTGCATCTTCTGTGTCACTATGTTTAGGAACTGTCCACTGATGCTGCAAAACATATTGTGTGTATAGTTTCATAATATCGAAATAAGTGTCCTGTTTTCTTTAAGCTCCAGTACTTCCACCTTACCTTTATAAGAGTTTGGAAACGTTTGCATATTTTTACAAAGATAAATTTCACTAACTACAGTTTTGTTGAAAAGTGTTTTAAAAAGAAGTCTATGCTTATAGAATGCACCAAACTTAAAAACAAGTCGTTAAGTAGAAACAAAAGTAGATGTGAATCTTTATTTAATCTCTCTATAAATACTGATATCTATCTCTATTTTTATCTCTCTATCTCTGTCCCTCTATTACCCATCTATTTAGATATATAGATGTATTATTATTTATACCCTAATATTAGAGATTTTTTTCTACAAAGATCTAGGATTAGATAAATAGATAGATGATAGATAGATAAATGATAGATAGATAAACTATAGATAGATAAATAGGAAGATAGATAGATCAATAGATAGATAGATAGATAGATAGATAGATAGATAGATAGATTGATTGATAGTGGGTTTTGAAATATTTCTCAAAACAGGTTGTATCCTATTGACTTAGGGACATATAGGTTTTGGGTGGGTTTTATGTGATTTTACATATCTCAGTGTTTGTGTGCACTCACTCACCTTTCTTGAGTGAGTTCATTCACTCGCTAACTTTTTAGCATTTGCAACCTTAGCCTAGAATGTAGGTCTACTCCCATGTGGATTCTGTCTTGCCACACTAGGCAAATGCTAGCGAAATGAAGGGGAAATTCTGCTTCTGCTTCTACTTTCTATAAAAACTAGAAAAACAATCCAAAAGCCAGTTTGAATTATGTTTCCACTGCTGATGTTTTGTTGAATATGTAAAGTGTCATTCTGTTTTCTGAAATACTATCACCTGTTATAAAAAATATTTTTACAGAATATTATACTTTAAAACACTACACATTGTTAACAACATCAACTACTCTATCTGTGAGGTCCTTATCCAAGCTCAGGTTGGATACTCAAGTTCCTCATGCATCTGTGCTCAGAAACCTGGAACAGCACTGTGGCTCACCTTCAATAGGGTCTTATAATTTGTAATGCACATCTATTTTACATTTTGTAGTCCTTGCATATTTTCCTTACCTTCAACAAAATCATTAACAAAGAATTTGAAGCAGAGTGAAAGCTCTGTTACTCAAATTTACTAATTGAGAAGGGAGAAGGGGACAGTGAGTGGGATGTAAAGTGAACAAGTAAATAATAATAATAATAATAACGATAAATGCAAAAAAAAAAGCAAAAACAAAGATTTGTTCATAGATATAGTGCCATCAACATTACTGTCATTTAAAGTGTGTTTATGTATTATGTATTTTGTGAAGATATCTACACTTGGTTATTATACTCATAAAGCAGAATGGCCAGCCTTGTTGAGAAGGTTAAAAAACAGCAAGCTGTTTCTTGATCTGAACAGTTTTTCTTATTTTTATTTCATGCATAGAGCTCACAGCAATTCTGCCGTTGGTAGCATGCCTGATTGGTCATGTGACTTTTTACAGCATTGCTTTATATTTCGCTGACAGATATTCCACATGACCTATGACCTTGCCAGTGCCGTGGTAAGAATCTTCAACCTCATTGGTATGATGCTGCTCCTGTGTCACTGGATGGCTGTCTGCAGTTCCTGGTTCCCACTGCTGCAGGACTTCCCACCGGACTGCTGGGTTTCTCTAAACGAAATGGTTGTAAGTAACTCATGTGGTTTGTTTTCTAAATTTTCAGTATGGTTCTCAAGTCTTCAAACTGTTACTGCTAGAGTGGTCTGCTTTCTCTTCCATAAAGACTTCCATGGATACGAAATTAGATAAACCACACTTATACAACTAAACTTATTCTCATATCCCTGAAAATATATGTTCTGCAATATTCAGTTTTATACTTTTTACTTTGAATACTGAGATATACTTTATCTGCTGACATAAACGCACATACATAACCATGATACAATGCTCACACAGACATTTTCAAATTTGTAAATAAGGTATGTATGAAGTTTGAGGAAATTTCAGTGCATTTTGTGCATAGAGCAAGAAAAATAATGTGAAAAATAAATTTTAATTTTATTTTGTAATATATGTAAATATTTTAAATAAAAAACAAATATATTACATAAAATGTAAGATGCATTGATGTGAATTCTGATATCATTTGAGTCTGTTCTTTATTTCATTACATTTGTTTAAATATCCCATATCAAAAGAGAAAGAGAGAGAGAGAGAGAAAGAGGGAGAAAGAGCTTGCTTTAAAATCTTACTTTAAATCATGTATCCATCACCTTGTTGGTAGGTAATCATAAAATTTATAGTAACCTCTCCCACCCTTACACATTCATAGATGCACACACTTTATTGTATAAATTTTTTGACCTTTTCACCCAAATCTATATTCAAAAAGTGATCTATTTTTTTTTTTTACCTTTGTCCTCTGTTGTATCCTAGCCTGTTTGTGCTGTTACAGTAGAATACTAGACTGGAAAGTTTATAAAACTTGATTTCTCGTGATATGGCGTATGCAGAGTTCAACGCACTTCTGTGTTCAGGAGCTCCAGCTGTAAAATGACACTCTGTGTCTGAACCTCCTGGGTAGGAAGAAAATGATTTTCACATTGCAGAAGGTTGAAGATAACCTTTTTTTTTCTGCCTTAATGACACCCAACTTCCATTAGTGTCCATCTGCCAACCTTAAAGAGTCTTGAGTTAAGTTCCTAAAAGGCAATTTTCAGGAAACACATTAGAACCACAGATGGCAGCTAAGAATATACCTTACACATTGATTTCTTTCAGCTTACTGTTCAGCATCAAAACTTCCTGGCAGTTCATATAGAACAATGCAAGGAAATTATATGGCTTAGATCACATTTCAAATCAGTGACGTTGCCCTACCTGTCTCTTTGCTTACGCTGGGAGGAAACAACACAACGTAGATGGCAAAGACAGAGATGAGGATAGAGTCTAGGAGAGGAAGAGGAAGGCACTCAGTCATCAGGCTGCTGATGGGGTATAAAGTGCAAAGATGAGACCTGAGCCCAGAGGTGACTCATCGCTGACACACATGCCATTACCTCATTTGACAAATGATTGTTAGTTTAAAATTTTTCAAGTTATGTTCCAGAAAAAATTGTAGTTGCCATCATTGAAAAAGCAAAAGACTCTTTTTTTAAGTATTAACAAAATGCTCATGATTGTATAACCATATTACAGGGTGATATATAATGTATCTTTTGATAAGCACAGTTTTGCAAGTAAAATTTTAATGTATTTAGTACTTTCCTTTAACCATGACTGCATATAATTATGTATGTCGGAGAGGGGCAGACTCTGGTTCTCTGGTTATTGGTACATGTTGTGTTGTGTTTAGTGTTTTTTTTTACTAGATATTTTCTTTATTTCTTTATTAACATTTCAAATGTTATCCCCTTTCCTGATTTCCCCTCCGGAATCCCCCTATTCCATTCCCTCCCCTGCTTATATGAGGTGTTCCCCTACCCAACACCCACTCCTGTCTTTCTGCCCTGGAATTCCCCTACACCTGGGGCATTGATCCTTTACAGGACCAAGGGCCTCTCCTCCCATTGATGCCCAACGAGGCCATCCTTAAGCCTCAGTCTTCATTGTCTCCTCTTGTTATACATAATAACTTTTTGAAACTGCAAATCACTTCTTGGTCTCTTTTTTTTAAAATAAAACTGGAATTTTCAGACATTATGTGAATCATCTTTTACATGGATAGAATACATAGTCATAGGTACAGTTTATGTGTATCTGACTATGTCTATTCCAACTCACACTGAAATATCTTTAAAACAATACTATGTAGATCAGGAAAGAAAGGTGATTAGAAAGAAACTTAATCACAGCATTTTATGTGCATGAGTAACTACTCTAAATTCAGTGTGGATATTCAATACTTAAATAAAAATATCAAAGTGATTTTTTCTATTTGTAGAAAAATCTAATTAAAAGTAAAAATTTTGAGACTAGAAATCAAGTCTTATATATAAGACACAAGAACCTGATATAAGTATAACATAACTACTTTAATACCAAGATAATTACATGTATGTCATGAAGTATTATTAAGAACTACATGCATATTAAATTAAGTATCCAAATTTGCTTAATATCCAAATCTTTCTATCTATATATCCATTTAGCTAGTTATTGCCATATAACCTACAATTAGAAAATTCTGTTACAGTTTTTTACTAGAAATATGAAGTTTACACATATCTAGGCTATAACTTTGCTTACTGTGTTAGTAGTAATCATTGTAATATAATCATGCTATGTTTAACTTTTTTAATTTATATTTTGTTCCATAAAAATAATACTTATCCTAATTTCTTGCTCATAAATTTAAATTTACTCATAAATAAATTTGCTCATAAATATTCTAAGCATTATATTGAAAGAGTCAATACATGAATGTAGTGGACTACTTAGATGAGAAAAAGGAAACCTAACTCTGGAAATGCAGCAAGAGCAGGCTTTCATCTTGGCAGCATTTGTAATATTTGCTCATTTCCATTTAAGAAGTGAATTTGAATTACAAATTCTTTTATGAATTAAGATATTAGATTTGACAAATAACTAATGATTAAGAAAATGTGACATTTCTATGACATCCTGTGGCATGCTTGCTGTTATAAAGCACTGAGAATATATAAATTATTATAAATTGGTTAAGGGCAATAGCATTTTATTCAATTACAAATGCAAAAAATATCAGTTTTAAGAATATAACAAGAGAAGACACAGTATAATTTAAATTGCACTTTAATTACATTCATCTAAAATATTTTCACATTGTATGAAGTCATTATGACATAAATATTTTCCAGTGTAATATTGCTTCTCTGAATAAGCTCTCTTCATCACTAAGAATATCAGATTTCACTTAGACAGCCCATGTCTTCTACCTATAGGCTTTCAGATGAATGGTTACATGTTGGTTATTCTCAAAAATACTCTAATGGAAGCATATTAGGACTCCAGAATATTTGAATACTTCATACATAGATTACTTTCCAACTGGAACATGTAATACCAGAAACTGTTTACTACAACTAACCATAAGGTTAGTTTGTAGACATGATATGAAAGTAATACATTTAATTTGAATGTGGCTAAATGACATGGTCAATGATGTACATTTTCTTTTTTTTTTCTCTAACTGAACACAGACCTGTTAATCTTCTGCTGCATATGTGTTGGGGGCCCTCATATCACCTGGTATATGTTGCCTGGTTGGTGTCTAGTGTCTGTGAGATCTCAGAGTTCCAGGTTAATTGAGACTGATGGTCCTCCTACAGGGCTGCCCTCCTCCTCAGCTTCTTCCAGCTTTACCCTGATTCAACCACAAGGGTCAGAGTTTCTATCCAATGGTTGGGTGTAAACATTTGTATCTGACTCTTTGGCTGCTTGTTGGGTCTTTCAGAGGGAAGTCATATAAGCCCCTTTTTGTGAGCACTCCACAGCTTCAGTAATAGTGTCAAGCCTTGGGGCCTCCCCTTCAGCTGGATCTCACTTTGGGCCTGTTGCTGGACTTCCTTTTTCTGGCCCCTTCTCCATTTTTGTCCTGCAGTTATTTCAGATAGGAACAATTATGGTCAGAGTTTTTGGATGTACAACATTTTCATGACAGTAAAATGGACAATGTATTAGAAACCTGAGATTCACAACACAGGCTTTTGATGAAACTGCCCTAGAAAAACTAGTCATTTCACAGAAGTATATTTAATGGAGGCTGTTACTAGGTTTCAGAGAAACAGTCTCAATCAAATATATTATTACAACAAATCTGTTTTATTATGTTGTGAGTATTTGATTAAAATTATTTAGTAAGCTAAATAAGATTATTATTAGTAAGCTAAGCAAATGAGATTATTGTTGTTAATGTTGAATGCTTTTCTTTTTATTGCAAATAGAATTTTTTCACATGTGATGTCCCTTATAATGTTTTCCTCTCCCTCTGCTCTCCCAATTGCTCTTCAGCTCTCCTTCCATCCAGATCCACCCCCCTGTCTGTCTGTTATTAGAAGATAAATGGGTAGTCTGGAGAGATGGCTCAGCCATTAAGGGATAGGCTCATAAACAAAATTATGAAAAGAATAACTGTTTCTAAGGGAGCTTTATCACACAATATAATTAATATATAAATAATTATAATATAATTATAATTAGTATAATATAGTAATCTGTAAAATAGAACAAACACTAACACATCAAATTAGACAAGAAAATAACCAAAGAGAAGGCAAAAGAAATATTCATATACTCAAGGATCCCATAGAGATGCTAAGCTGAAAGTCATAAACTTACTACTTCCTGTGTCTTAAAAAGAGAGAAGAAAAATAACAAAATAAAACCCAAAACACAACAAAACAAAAAACAAACTAACTTAAAAACAAAATAAGAATTAAAAAAAATGTTAGAACCATGATGCAACCATATGAGACAAGGAAACTCTAAAGAGTTCTTTTATGTTAGTCATCTACTTTAGGGCTCAAGAGTAGTTTCTTTCCCAGGTGACAATCCCTTTAATGAAAATAAGATTATAATTTGCATTAGTTGCCAATTGGAAATTGTGTCTGGGTTAGAGATAGGGGTGTGTGTGTACATATCATTCATCTCTAGGATCCCACTGGGTACAGAAAGTGTTGCCTCAGTCTCTGTGAGTTCATATGTAGGTTGATCTTGTTTATTTAGAGACCTTTGGTTTCTCATTGCTGTTCTTTTATTTGTGTGTTTTTACTCATTTTACATCCAGATCCATTGCTGTTCCCCCTTCTGGTCACTCCCTCCCACAATTCCTCCTCCATCCCACTCCCCTTCTTCTATGAGCAGATAGCAGCCCCCCCCCCCAATCCCCTTTCCTGGGTATCCAGATACTGGGACATCAAGTCTCTGCAGGCCTAGGAGTATGCATCCTCTCCCACTGAGGCCAGACATGGAAGCCAGGCTAAAGCATAACCCACAAACAGGCAATAGCTTTTGGGATAGTCCTGTTCAGTTGTTCAGGACCCACTTGAAGACGGAGCTACACATCTACTAAATATGTGCGGATGGCCTAGGACCTTCTTTGTGTATTTATTTGGCTTGGTTTTGGTGTCCTCCATCTCCTCCGGCACTTACAGTATTTCTGGCTCTGCTCCTTCACTGTTCGCTGAGCCCTCCTACAAGGGATGTAGTGGAGACATCCCAGTTAGATTGTGAGCATTCCGAGATCTCTTACACTCTGAATAATATCTGCCTGTGCATCAGCAGCTGTTTCCATCTACTACAAGAGGAAGTTCCTCTGATGCGGGCTGAGCAAGATACTGATCTATAAATATAGAAGAATGTCATCAGTAGTCATTTTATACTTTTTTTTTTTTTTAAGAACATCAGTATTTTTTTCTTCCTAAATTCTTGGGGTATCTGGTCTCAAATTTATGGCCACACGAACAGTGTTATAAGTTCCATGTCATGGAATGAGCTTTATGTCAAATCAAATCTTAGTTGGTTACTCCAATGAGATTTGTACCACTATTGCACTATCATACTTCTAGGCAGGACACTATTATAGATCACAGGATTTGTGTATGATGTGAGTTTTTACATGTTATCTTTGGTAATGTGCAGAGTGCCTTCCAGTACCGAAGATGCTAACACATAGGTGTGGAGACTCTATCTCGGCACCAGATCAGCTTCTCCAAAATGACAAGTTGTATAAACGATGTCTTCAGCAATGGTGCCTTGCTGTCTGTGTGTGGAGAGCAATCTAGAGTCTTAACAATAACCTGGGTTGTTTGAAGCATCTCGTGAGAGCCCTCTCACCAACAATTCCATTAAATTTAAACAAATTTGGTGAGATGACATGATTAGCTGGGGTTCTGTCTCCCCCACTATTTGACCATTTCATTTATAGAGCCTCTGTAAATATGTATATCTTAGGAAGGTTCTACTGTATTAAGTTTCCATATGATGCCTCAAATGCTCCTTAATTTCAGCTGTCTCTCTGTATTCCCTCTCTAATCCTGTTCTCCTCCTTCCCTCTCCACTCAGTCCTCCTTTTACAGTTACCACAACTATCTATATAGTTGCCAGTAGACATGTATCTGTATCACCCACTCCAACCTTCCTAAGATATACATATTTACAGAGGCTCTATAAATGAAATGGTCAACTAGTGGGGGAGACAGAACCCCAGCTAATCATGTCATCTCACCAAATTTGTTTAAATTTAATGGAATTGTTGGTGAGAGGGCTCTCACGAGATGCTTCAAACAACCCAGGTTATTGTTAAGACTCTAGATTGCTCTCCACACACAGACAGCAAGGCACCATTATATAATACCTAATCTCTGTGGTCTATAAACTGTGGAATGGTTACCACTAACTTAACAGATAATGTCTACATATAAGCAAATCCAAATCCACAGATTGTATTTCTGAGTCTGGTTTACCCCACTTAGGATGATTTTTTTCCAGTTTTGTCCACTTACCTGTGAATTCCATGATTTCACTCTTTTAATAGTTGAATAATACTCCACTATGTAAGTGTATCATATTTTCTTTATTCCTTGCTCTGTTGAGGGACATTTAGATTGGTTCTTAGTTTTATGAGGTACCATTCATTAATTATTGATTTTAGTTCCTGTGCTAATGGCACTATCTCAGAAGTACTTAGCTGTGCCAATGAGATCAAGGCTATTTCCCATTTTCCTCTTCTATCATGTTCAGTGTAGAAGGTAACTGGTTTTATGTTGAGGACTTTGATCCATTTAAACTTGAGTTTTATGCAGGGTGATATGCATGGATTTATCTGGATTTTTCTACATGTAACTGTCTGGTTTAACCAGTACCATTTGAGAAAAATACTATTTTTTAGTGTATATTTCTAGTTTTCTTTATCAAATTAGGCATTCAGAGGTGTGTGACTTACATCTGGTTCTTCAATTTTTTTCTATGACTAGCATTTGTGTTTTTTGAAAATACCACGCTATTTTATTACTATACAACAATACAGTTATATTAATATAACAGTAATACAATTTGAGGTAAAGAATGATGATATCTCTACATTTCAGTTGTTGTTGTTGTTGGTGGTGTGTGGTTTATGCATGTATGTGTGCATGTATGAACTGTTTGGAATTTTGATGGAGTTATATATTGCATTTGATAAGGTGCCATTTTTACTATTTACTGATCCATGAGCGTGGGAGGTCTTTCCATGTCCTGATATCTTCTTCAATTTATCTTGCAATGTTGTGTAAAGTTTTATCATATAAGATTTTTACTTGCTGGTTAGAGTTACCACAAGATAGTTTATATCATCTGGGCTATTGTGAAAGCCATTTCTTTTGCTTCTTGTGTAGTCTGTTTATCATTTGTATGTAGGAGAGCTACTGATTCCTGTGATTTAATTTTGAAGCCATCTAATTTATGAGATGAAATTATTTTCTAGTGTCTTGTTTTTTGAGTATTATTAACTTCAAAATAATTTATTAACAATCACAAACATCACATTATAATAATTTTGTTCTATAACTGCTCTTCAGCTTATATTTATAGATTATATTATTGGCCTTAAAGGCATACATCACAGATTCTTTCCAAGAGATTCATTCTCACAAAGGTGACTGAGTGTCCTTTGAAATACATCTGTAAAACAGCTATTCTCCTAAAGGATAGCCTACAGTCTTTGTTTTTGCAGCTACTATATCCTTTTGTTCTTTACACATTACTGTTTTTGACTGTAAATGTAATATAACTTATATTATAGATGTCCAAGTAAATGTGCTTTGTGATTTTCATTTGTATGGTAATAAAAATATCAACACTGTCTATGAAGTATGGTGTGAACTAATAACACTAAGGTAATCTGCTTACAAAATGTAAAAACTTCTGCCAATATATAATTATTACTACATAAAACAGAAAAATTATTCCAATATACAATAGGTAAATATAAATTAATGATATTATTACATTAGTATATCTATATATCACAATATATTATATTATTTTATATATTATACACACACATAATATATATGATTTCTAATTGGGAACACAAGCTACTGTTCAGTTTTTCTTTCATTCAAAACTGTGTAGAAGGCATTCTCCCAAATAGATATACACTCATACAGTTCCTTCCTGTTAAAAGTAACCGTGGGCATATGTACCATATACTGTGTAAGCCTTTGTCAATTTTCAGTACATGTTCGAACATTGAACACATGTACCATTTCTTTTTTATTGGATATTTTCTTTATTTACATTTTAAATGCTATCCTCTTTTCTGGTCCCCCCACTCCCCCCAGGAAACCCAAAGGCTTGTCTTATTTTTGTAACTATAAGTCTTAGTAAAGATGTATAAGGGAAATGTCAGCAAAATGGATTGTAGAGAGACAAATTACAGAACAAACTTTCCTAAAAATCTCTATGACTCTATATATGTCCTTGACATCACTATACTTGGGTTCTTCTATGAGCTGAGTGTGTATTAGCAGTTCATTCTTTGGACAATAGACTGAGATCATAGATTTTACATACAAGCATACAGTGGGAAATAAAACTAAGTCTACATCCTCATTTATCCCATTTTCCAGCAAGCATTCCTTCATAACCACTTAACCCTGGGTGCTGAAAATATACAAAGTTTAACAAACTGTAAGCTTTACTCTGACAGAATTATAATTCAATACAACTGAAATGTGTGCATGTCTATTGTTAAAATGAATCTATATGAGGCTGTAAACATGTCTGAACTACCTCAAGACCCCTGAACATGGGCCAAGTGTTGTAAAATAGTGCAAAACTAAAAATAGTTTTCTTAACCAAGCTAAGTATCCTTGAAAATTAGACATTTGCACAGTCTCTTCAAACCTTAGTTAACAACCCATGCAGTGACTTTTCCCCCCTAATCACTGATGATATGTCATGGTGGCCTCGGAATCTTGTAGAGATTAAGGTATAAGGTTGTAAGAAATATACAACCAAAGGACCACACAGTAGTAAAGGACTCATTTCAACTATCGTCATCTGGCTTGTTTTGAGTGACCTTGAAAATAGTCAATCTCAAGTTGTCTCAATTAAATCGGCTTCAAATCTCTAAATATATTTTAAAAAACCTGTTTAGAGACAAAAAAGTAAATAGTTTGAGAGGAAAAAAAGCAATATATACTCAAAAGTAAGTGATCATGGAAACCTAGGATGATTATATTATCTACTGATGACAGACTAGAAGAATTTAAGTACCAGCCCATTCAAGTACTTATATAATGACTGTCTCCATAATGCACTAACTAATAGGCTTAAAGAAAAGATGCCAAGACAATGTAATAGGAACTGAAGGAAAGCATTTCTTCTCTCTTGGGATTAGTAATGTACTTTATATTTCAATTTCTCTGTATTAGGATTGTATTATTACAGTAGTATTGACTTTTTTTCCAAAATAGAAAGTACTGTCATAACAGAGTTTTTAAAAATGTTCTAACAAAAGGTAAGTAATTTGCTGACAAATCATTGCAACTCTACTGAAAAAATGCATTCATAGCCAACATGAACTTATAATAATAAAGTAGGTCAGCAGCCTGCTGAGTGCTATGATTTCTGTTTGCCATCTTTTTCTGTCCATTAGGAAAGTCTGCCTGGTTAACACTTCTTGTTCAACAGAAACAAGGCATCTCTCAAAAGAAGACTTTCTAAACACATTCTTCCTTCTTCTTATATATGAATTATATGATGGGGATGAACATATAGAAATACATTCTAATGTCTCATTTTGTTTGCAAATTAAATTTGGATTAAAGAATTCTTAGATTGGATTAAAGTTCTTTAATACAGAAGAATTTATTTGACTTTGATTCAGCTAAGTTACGTTAAAAATATATGACTAAAGCAAGGGACTTGTAGCTTGTTTGTTAGGGTACTTAGGTAGTATGCATTAACTCCTGTGTTCAGACCTTGGATTGCATTTTCAACATCATATGAAATTGGGTGTGGTGGTTCATGTGTTTAATTTAAGAACTCAAGAGATAGAAGCAGAATGATCAAATGTTCAATGCCATCCTCAACTGCATAGAGAGTACCAGGGAATACCTGAGAGCCTGTTTCAATAAAACCAACCAAAACAAGACCCAAGTTCTAATTCAATTTTTCTTATATATATTTATTCTTTCTTTTTGAGTCTTTGTATATAGTTTGAGGTATGTTTGAATAGCTCAACTTTCCTTGTAATGTGCCTGAGATGTACTTAACTTACAAACTCTTGCCTTAGCATTTCTAATGCTAGAAACACAATATATTTATATAATACCATGCCCAAATTACAATGGTACTTAAAAATAAAAAAAACAAATGTATAAAACAAGAATCGCGTAAGGAATTACCTCCAAAGTACCAAATAAAGTATGCAAAGGAAACACACTATCATGCAGGCTTCCATTTTTCATTTATTTATCTAGGTAAATTAATTTTCATAGATGAGTCTGACACAAGCTATTGAAACGTTCACAAATGCCATGTAAAATTTTGTGCAACATTAGTCAGCTATTCTGTATGAAGTAATAGAAAATACACACATATTTCTGCTTTTTTGTTTGTTTTTTAGATAAAAACAAAACCCTAACAGATAGCAGTTTATTTACTGGCAACAAGCAGAGGCACTGACCAGAAGAGCTGTTTATCAGCTCTCTTTAATTACTCTGAAATTACCTTAACATTCTTTGTCATGGCCTTAGTCCAGTTTCATCCAGGGTGAGCCACAAGGGTGCATGCTCACAGAAAGCAACTCTTGAAACCACTGCAGTGATTTGTAATGTCATGAATGTATATATATATATATATATATATATATATATATATATATATATATATACATGTATATATATATTTTTGAATGATGAGATTTCTTCTTTTACTTTTTCCATAAAACTAAATGTATCAAGCAATAAGAAGCAAGTCTAATTCTCATGTCTTGTACATTATGTATATTTTCATTTCCTGAAAATATTTTCATTTCATATGGGCTGTAGTAAAATGGTATCCTAGTTTTGTTGTGTGACTGAGAGTCAGTGAAATACGAAATAAATAGCTCTTTGCTATATATTACTCCACTAACAGCTACACAGATGTCATGCAACTCATATAGACTTCTCATCTTTCCAAAAAGACCTATATTTTCATTCTTTTGTATTATATAAAAAGATACTTTTTAGTCTATGTTTATGCAGACTAAGTTGCCTATTTTCATATAATTTTTGGGGAGTTATATAGTTAGTTACCAAATGGAGGATATTCCATCATTTTTTTCTTATGTTATGTTGGTTTTTTCACCTGTCACAGCACTGATATGTCATTCTAGAAACATGCAGCAGAATTATAGACAAGAAAAAAGCTATGAACTAATAAGGGATGTAAGACGAAAACATCAAGTCTGTTTTTTAAATCACAGTGTGAATATTTGCTTATCCCACTATAGTCTCTGCTATTTTTAAGAATTGATTTCTTTTGCAAGTTAACCACTTAAAAAATGAATAATTCTTGTTGCAAATTTAATTTCACTCACAATCTTTTACGGGGCTAACCAATCTTACTTGTATTCCTACAACTATTAGTGCTGTGGGTGATTTATCAGATAAGAGCTAAATATATAACAGAATCATTTTTCAGCCATTTTATGCTTTGAGGTTATAAATTGGACCCAGTACAATCAACGTTTAAATAATCATCTAGTCAATCAGACGTTTTAGAAATCTAGCTCTGCTCATGAGAGATTAATGAGAATATGGCTCTGTACTATATCCTGCTGTCTCATGCCACAAAATAATGGGAACATACCTTTGCACTATGACTAGCATCTTTGCATATGTTTGGTGATGAAAATTACAGAAGAAAAATTTGAGCATCTGCCATGTTCTATTTGTGTTTCCCCAAAATACACACCAGTGAAATGCAATGCATTCTCTACTGGGATTACTTTTGTGGCCATATTATAAAGTGAAGAAAAATGTATCTTAATGTACCATAAAATCAGAATTCAACTATAAGGTCTACTATAAAATCTATTAAGGTCATTGGTATATAACTTTTATTGTCTGAATCTTTGTGATTTCAATGTTAATCTCAAATTTCTTTTACAAGGGTTCCCTAGAACACAACAGAACTGGAAAAGGGTTCAATTCTGGGTCCTGGGCATTTACTTTCCATAAATCAGGATGAGATGAGTTCTTAGACTGTGTGTTTGCAGGAATAATGGTAGACTACTTTGACCAAAATTTAGACAAAATGCTTTGATTAGTGTTAAGCAGTCAGACCCTGACAGTGCTTTAAAAATATATCTGAGTGGCATCACTGAAAAGGACATGATGATTTGCACTGTGGAATATATTAGATCCAGCTCCCAGTTCTTGTTTCCAGACCAGTAGTGTGGACTCAGGCTGTTTGTCTAATTATTCATGCCTTGATGTCCTCTTTTAAATGTGGAAATCCCTAATGCATAGAATAGGTATTACATTTTAACAAAGTATACATAATTTATTATGAACATTTCTATCGTTTTAGATTGGGGTTGAAATTTCTTGTCTATAAATTGATATAGAATATTCTTATTTAAAATGAATTATGGCAGCTTTGTTATTTATTTATTTATTTATTTATTACTATGACAAAGTACCCTGGCCAAACAACTTAAGAGAAAAAAGGAAATATTTAATCATAATACCAAATCATAGTAAATTACAATGGAGGACCCAAGGTGCTGAAAAATTGAAGCATTTAAATTGCATTCAAAGTAAAAAATCAGAGAGCATTGCATGAAAAATGGAAATCTCATATGCTCGGGAAATTCGCTTAAGTTTGTCCCTCTGTGACTTCCCTCTGTGGAAAGTAAAAGAATACCCCTCTTTTCAAATGTACTTATCTCAGAGTATTTCATCACAGCAGTAGAAAATGATATTAAGACATTGGGGATCAAACTCAGTGAGGAGAGTGCTTGTCTGGGGAGAGTGCACACAAGACTCTGGATTCTGTCCCCAGCACTTCATAAACCTGGCATGCTGGCACATGACTGCAGTCCCAGCACTGTGGAAAAGGCGGCGTGAGATTCAGATATTCAAGGTCATTTTTAATTACATAGTACGTTAGATGCAAATCTGGAATCATTATGATTTTGCGTGCATGCATGTGTGCCTGTGTGTATTGATGATTTGGATAGTTTGGACTAGAAGCAAGCATCCTGTATATGATGTGGAAATATGATGTGGAGAAAGACGTAAAAGAAGTAAGTTTATATGGTATAAACCTAGGGGGGAAAAATCTAGATGAGTGCAAAACTACTTCTACTTTGCTGCTGTCTGCAGAATATTAAACAACTGTCCTGAGGCCACAAAGATACCTGGAAGGAACATTTAGAATGAGAGAAAT